>NW_007075462.1:78347-115043 GCF_000164805.1 Carlito syrichta
CCCCCTCCCCCTTTCTCCTTCTGGTACTTTCCCAATTACCACACAACTGTACCTTCTGGATGCACTCTTCTTGGGTAGAAAACTTATATGCAATCTCTTCCCTGAGTGCTGGAAAAAGGACACATTCTTTTGTTTTCTTGCTTTAATTCTATAGCAATCAACAAGGCGATTCCAAATGTATCCTATATAAACACGCGCGCGCGCACGCACACACACACACACACACACACTTCCCTTTAGCCATTTATGAATACATGGAAAGGCCCATCCACGCTAGTCATTTCTGTAATAAGGAGTGAGTGAGTTTCATAACCAGAGAAAAAGCCCTGTTTTTCAGCATTAAGATACACTGGAGGACACAATGAAAGTTAAACACTGCCATATGAGCCTTCTATACAATTCTTCTTTGAACAGTACATTCTGGTCCACTTTCACTACTTCTTGTGACACAGGTCCACATGCATGATGGCACCGGCCACAGCCCTAACTTCTCTTGCCATTCTGAGCACAGCTGGGGATCTGGGTTCACCATTATTTATGTGTCAACAATTGCAGGAACACTCTTGTGTAGAGTGCCTAAATAAAAAGTGGTCTGGGACCAGTCCCAAAGACTAACTACTCTCTGCCCCCATGATTATAATCAGGATCTATTTTATACTCCCTGTGTTATCCTACTTCAGAGTACCCGCCTTTGCATTCTCTTTCTTGACTGTAATCTGGTGGCTGGATGCTGGTTAGCTGACAATTTTATGGAGACCAACTTTGGTCTACATATCCACTTGCACAGAAGTGGAATATCTCTCATCTTTGCAGATACTGCACTTGATGACTGACCATCCTCTCCTTGAAACTCTACTCTCTTGGTTTTTATGATACTAGGTTGTATACCACTCACCAGTAGGACCATTTTTTCCATGTTGGTGGTTGTTGGGGTTTAGAGAGTCATCGTCATGTCTCTTTCCAATGTGGGTTCTGAACCACTGGAGTAGTAGACACAGGAGGCAGACAGAGAGCAATGTACCAGCGTGATTATAGTAAGACTGGAGAATGCAGCCTGAGAGCACAGTTGTCTCTCTGACAGAAGTGGATGACCTTTTTCACCCACTTGTAGGTAGTAAAGCAAAATCCTCCCCCTGTAGGGCATAGCCTGCCTCAGTGGCTTCCTTTGAGAGAAGTAAGAGTAAGTGCTTATGCTATACGCTGACTAGTCTGAAGGTGAACAAAGATTGGACCTTGAACCATAATTGTATAGACCCAGTCTTTTATTTTACAGATTTAACAAATCACTCCTCCTTCCTTGAAGACCTTTTGGAAAATGTGTGGGAAATATAGTTTTAGCTTTGCAGGCTGTCCATCCTTATATGAATATATCCTCAAGATAAATGATTAATTAATTCCCTTCTTTATTCCACAAAGAATAAGTCATTGGTTCTTTTTGCATTCTAAATGATGGTGACCCCTACCCTAACCCCTTATGTTTATACCCAAACCCTAATGATTGCTTCTTTAGAGCTTTCATAATTAAATCGTTCTCATTTCAGACTTCTATTCACATGACATAAAAGTTCTGGAAAAAAAGATATTAGATAGATTCTACAGAAATTTTTTTCATTTAAAAAAGTTGACAAAATTATGCATATTTATCATCTGCAACATTTTTTTTTTTTTTTTGAGTTGGAGTCTCACTCTGTCGCCCAGACTGCAGTGCAGTGGCCGCTCCCGGCCACCACAGCCTCAACCCGCTGGGCTCCGGTGATCCTTCCGCCTCAGCCTTCCGAGTTGCCGGAATTACAGGCACGCGCTACCACGCCCCGCTGATTTTTGATTTATTGTAGAGTTGAGGTCTCGCCTGCCCAGGCGGGTCTCGAATCCTCGGGCTCAGGCAATCCACTCACCTCAGCCTCCCAAAGGCGCGGGATTACAGGCTGAGCCACCAAGCCCGGCTCATCTGCAGCATTTTTAATTGAAATATAAACTCATGTTTATTGGCCAAATTGAGCAAATTAACATATGCATTACTTCACACACTATGTATTTTTGTGTGTGTGTGTGTGGTGAGAACACTTAAAACCTATTCTCTTAGAAAATTTCAAGAATACAATGCATTGTTATAACTATAGTCTCTGTGTACAATGAATCTCTTGAACTTATTTTTATAAATTTTTTTAGGCTTAGAAAACATATTTGATGAGACTATTTCTTAAGTTTATGAAGCATGCATTCTCTAAATTTGCATATATATTACAGGTACAATAAAGATGATTTTTAAAAATTTAAAATTTTCCTAATGGCCCTTGTGTTAGGATTTTTAATGGTAATAGAATCTCATCAGGCAGTTCATGCCTGGAAGGCAGAAAAGTACCAAGTGGATGAATCAACATTTAATGAGCTCCTTCTGTGTGCAGAGAATGATCCAAACCCTGGGGAGATACAGAATACTCTGTTAGTTCATATTTTCCTCTTCTTGCCATGCCTATTTTCTGATTGAAAACTTTGCATAAGAAGAGAAATTTGTGTGGGGCGCTGCATTAGTATGTCAAATTCTCAGAGATGGGTTAGTATTCTGACTTCCAGAAACATATGTCATCTATCCAATCTGTAACACCAGTTAACTTCTTGTGGTACTCAGGGTTTCCTCCTCCTAGATTCATGGATGCTTTATAGATGAGCCATAAGAACAGATAACCCATCTGAGTATCTCTTTTTTCTCTTGGTGGTTGGAAAAATATCTACAGTCGGTAGGACTGAGTTTGATTTTCCAATGTCGGACTTAAATCCAAAGTCTACATTTCACTTACTTGCAAGATACTATACTAGGTTACACAATTCCTCTTTCCCACTCTTTTCCCAAGAAATGGATTAGAGCATTGACATAGAGACAGAGGCATTTACTGATTTCATCATTCATTCATTCAACAGTATTTATTAATTATGTGTATGAATGTCTGTATGTACAAGCACCAGGGCTACAAGGGTGAGTAGGATATGATCCTTGACTTTGAAATACTAACTGTATAGTGAGGGAAAGACATAGAAATTAGGAGTCACAAGACAATTTGATGTAAGAATTAACAGAGACATGTCAAAAGGTAAAGGAACCAGCTACCTTAGGATAAGAAGGGAAAAGTGAACATTTTGGCCATGGCTCAGAAAACAAATAGGGAATTTGCCAGATGGAAGGGTAGCCTAGGTAAAAGAACATGTACTAATTTAGCCTGTGACAGTGTTGCTTGTTTGGGGATAGATAAACAACACATATTTAATTTAGAAATTCATAAACATGAAATGGCAGATTTTCTTTCCAGCAAAATGAGATCCCTGAGCAAAAGAAGGGGAAGAATAGTTTTTAACCAGGGAGACATTGCAAAATCAAGTGAGCAGAAGACAATTCCATGTTTAATCATTTGGACATTTATTTTTCATATGACGTTTGTTTATCAAATTCTAATTTAAAATTGCATCACATCTTAAGTATTCCTTTGGTTATTCATATACTGTTGAACTGGGACAGCATGACTAGCGTAATCTTGGTTTGACCATATCTTTGTTTAATTTTTTTTTCTCCTTCTTCCAGGATTATACACTGAGTACGAGCAGCCAGACCAAAACCTCTGATGTGGCCAAGAACAAGGACTGGGTGAGCCAAGAGTGAAGGGGAAAGAGATGTTAGAAGAGTCTGTGGTTAAGCCAACAGCATGCTTGGCCTCATTGCCTCAAATGATCGCTGAATTCTTTAGGGTAGGGGAACTGGGGCAAATGAGCGCTCTTATACTCAGGGGACCACACTGGAAATTTGTGTGACCACTAGCCTCCACCTATCTTGGATAGACTGAGAACCAAGGAAACCAGAGGAAGCTGAAACTTAGTGCTGCTTTGGCTTTTTCTTTTTGTAGAGTGAATTTGTTGCTGTTGTTGTGTAAATTTGTTTTTAAATATCTCTCCCATTCCTGAGGTTTCTCTTCACTTTCCTATTGAAATTGAAATCCTCCACGTAAATGTGTAGGCCATTGGATGTTGCTCAGGGGAAAATAGCAAAGATTTTCATATTTAATGCTGTTGTAACATATTAGAATTAATATTTCGGGTTGTGAACATTTTCATTGCTATAAGTATGTCAGTTGAGACGGAAACAGAACATGTCAGATTATTCATGAGTTGATTCTATACTACAAAGGTGCTGGTGCACTGCATAGGCAATATCAGCAACAAAAATTTCTACATGAAGTATGTTTCAGCCCTTCCATCTTCTATATAAGGTTCTGACTTGTGGCCTATTAGGAATCAGATCACACAGGAGGAGGTGAACAGTGGATGAGTGAGCAAAGCTTCATCTGTATTTACAGCTGCCCTCCCTCACTTGCATTACCATGAGCTCTGTCTTCTGTCAGATCAGTGGGGGCACTTCTGTCAGATCAGCAGGGGCATTAGATTCTCATAGGAACACAAACTCTACTGTGAACTGTGCATGCTGGTGATCTAGGTTGCATGCTTCTTATGAGAATCTACCACTTGCTGATCTGAGGTGAGGCTGAGGTGGTGATGCTCTATATTTCATTATATATTACAATGTAATAATAATAGAAATAAAGCGCACAATAAAAGCAACGTACTTGAATCATCCAGAATATATCACCCCTCCCCACATCTCCTGAATCCATGGAAAAATTGTCTTCCACGAAACTAGTCTCTGTGATGCCAAAAAGATTGAGATACAGATTGGGTTCTGTATCTCAAAGTGCATTTTTCTTGACCTTGAATGAGTGTAACGAGGCTCTATAATCCCGTTTCCATAAACCATAGCTGAAAATCACTCTCAATAGTTTATGGTACCTTTCATTTAACAAATGGTACATTCTGGCAATTCCTCCTCTTCTCTCTATTGGGACAGCCATTATTGCTACCCCCTATGAAAAAGAGAATGAGAAAGAGAAATCAAGGCACCCAGGCACTTTGCAAGAACTGCAGTGTGATAACATGCTTCTTAGGAAGCACGATCAGATGAGATGCTCTTGGAAGAACTCTACATTTATTAACTCAATTCTTATAACAACTTTAATCCACAATGTATTTATTCCAGTTTTTAAGTGAGAAAATGGAAGTTTAGAGATTTTAAATACCTTGCCCAAGACCCAGTGGAGTTGCTGGGCCTTGAGCTCATGTGCCCCTGGCTCTCAACCATTATGCTACAAGTAACTTTTGATTTTAATGAAGAAAAAAAATCACTTTCCTTGGTTGAGTTTAAATTCAATTTTTGTTTTGATTCTCCTTCTCCTTCTCTTTCCCCTCTCCCTCTTCCTCCTCCTTCTTCTTTTTATTTTGTGTTGGAATCTCACTATGTCACCCAGGCTGGAGTGCATGGCTCACTGCAGCCTTGACTCCCCAGGTTCAGGTGATTCTTCTGCCTCATCCTCCTGAGTAGCTGGGACTACAGATGCATGCCACTACTCTCAGCTAATATTTTAAAAGAGTTTTTGAAGAGACAAGGTCTCCCTATATTGCTGGGGCTAGTCTCAAACTCTTGCCTTAAGCAGTCTTCCTGCTCCAACCTCCCAAAAGTGCTGGGATTAAAGGTGTGAGCCGTTGTGCCTGGCTTAATTCTTCTTATTTTAGAAAGGAAACTGACTGAAGTATGCTTACAGTTACTGTACTTAGTTTCAAGGATATCAAATCAGGTGGTTGTATTCTATAGTGAGCTAAGCAACTGTATTAAAACTTAAATGACTAACACTTGGCTGGATTTCACTTCTGGTACTGGACTGCAATAACCACATCCCTTTCCCACCGGCTAACCTCAGAAATTCAGACATTCGGTCTATGCACAGTCACAGAGACCTCCTGTAAGTGAAGTTATGCAAAACAATACAATAAGAGTGGCTATCACAGCTCCCATAGAAAGAGAATGATAAATAATAAAAGGTGTTATGATTGTTCAAAGACAGTCTGACATTTACTAGCTGTGCAATATTGAAGTTATTTCACCTCTCTGTGCCTTACTATCTTTGTGCAAAATGAGGATAATAATGGCACCAATATCACACAGTTATTGTGAGGATCAAATCACATAACATATCAAAACTACAGTCAAAGTACTCAGCACATACAGCCTCTGCATAAATGTTAGCTATTTTTATTGCATTCTTGAGAATGTGTATTATGGATGGTTCTTTATCTTAATTGGGCTGTGAGTGAATTCAGCTCGTAGGAACTTATTAATGAGCCATTTGTTTATACTATCAATACTCAACTAATTAAGCTGAGGTGATAGTTGATGTTGTCTATACATGGTTACAAAGTGAATTATGAAGAGTGGTTTAATGATACAATTAAAAAGTTATATCCCCTCACATGAAGTTCTATGACTAGGTGAGCTTAAAACAAGGCCAGAAGAAATCAAATCAATAGGCATAGTAAAGAAATAAGATGATCTGGGGAAAATACAATTTTTCTCATGTCAGGCATTTGCTCAGGGACAGGCTAGTTCTAGTCTAGTATTTGTTCCACTGGAAATGCAGGCATTTTGAGCTCAATGATATTTTGGCTTACATGATGATGACAATTTATAGGTCTTACACGTCTGCTCTGACCTGTTCCAGAAAAATATACTTCTGGTAGTTCTAGTAATACGTGAGCAATCTATGAGAAATATAACAGGCTTATTTGCCTGTTAAATCTCTTAATTAAAAGTGGATTAGAGGTGACTGTTCTAGAAAAGACTGTAATGTTCCATATTTTGTGCATTGGTAATCAGTCCACTGTCCAACTTCAGAGGCAATTTTAAATGCTGCATATTTTATCTGCTATTTATTAACATTTACAAATGATTACTAAATGAATGAATAAATGAATGAAGAGAATACAAAGGTTTTATATGCCTCAAGTGTCTTCCAAAAAAGTTTGCCGATCTCCAGAAAATTCAGACTACTAATCAAAAGTATTAAAAATAATAAACTTTTATAGAATTCTTGCTTTATTATACTTCTATGACTTTTATTGGAATGCTTGCCACATGTAACTTATTAGAATCTTTGGGTCTTACTTCGTTGATTTTTCTCTTGTATTAGGAAGTTACCCCAACACCCAGGCAGGGGGTATAACTCCTATTTCCCTGAGTGTCTCAAGATTAATTTTATAGAAGCAGTGGATTTATAGCTGTGGGCCAGGTTATAGGAAAACATATGGGATACAAAAATTAAAGTGATTTCTGTTGCAAAATGGATCCATATATTGGGGGTGAAAGTGGGCTGGTCGCTTGCAGGATATCACCAACTTGAATGTACATCACATGCCCCTCCAGGGTGACCTGAAGACCTTTCCTGGCCCCACTATTGTTGTGTCTATTTACATTTTAACTGTTGCCATCTTATGGGTGTGGTGTGCATGTGCTAATTTGGAGAAGAGAGAAACTGGGAAATCATTCACACTACTTCAGCTCATGCTCTGTAAACAACATTATCCTTAAAAAGAGGGTTGATGGCTAAATTGTACCAAATGGAATTTGTAATGGAGAAAGCATCCTTCCGATCCAATTGTTTGTGTGTGTTTTTTAATAGACAGAACAGAAAAATGAGACTTTTTTCTTCAATGCTAAACTATTTAACTGCATATGTAACACTTGTGTGAAACACTGACAGTCTTATTTCTCTCTCTCTCTCTCTCTTTTTGAGTTGAGGTCTCAGTCTGTCACTCAGGCTGGAGTGCAGTGGCATGATCATAACTTACTGAAGCCTCAAACTCCTCGACTCGGGCAATCCTTCCGCCTCAGCCTCCAGAATAGCTGGGACTACATGGTGGTTCACCCACCATGCTGGGCTAATTTTTTAAATTTTTTTGTAGAGAAAAGGTCTTGGTATGCTGTCTAGGCTGATCTTGAACTTCAGGACTTAAGTGATCCTCCCACCTTAGCCTCCCAAAGTACTGGGATTACAGGCACAAACCACCATGCCTGGCCTTATTCTTTTTTACAGACTTATTTGCAAAAGGGGCAGAAAGCTAAAGGATATAAATGAATGAAGAAACTGATTCAGAACTGTTGCTTACTTTCAGAGAATTAGTGGGAATATTCTTTTTATTTTTTTAGTAAATCTATGAGCACTAGAAGGGAGAAAGGGTCTTCTTGCAGTCATAGGGGATTATGATGCTTCTTACCATGTATAATTTTGTATTCTCACTTTGTATGCACGCTACCAAAATGGGGTGAGAAGGAGGACCCTACAGTGAAAAATCAAGGAAAGAAAAAAAAAACCCCTACCATCTTCCTCCTTTGTGCCAAGCATTGTGTTAAGTACTTTTATCTTCTATTTTAGTATGTTCTCAGCATAAAAGTATATTATCTTTTTAATAAATAGTTGATAGATTAGGAATACTGGATATATATTTTTCTAGGTCAGTTCAGAAAATAATTATTTTATTTTTAATTTTAGAGACAGTCTTGCTCTGTCTCTCAGGTTGGAGTGCAGTGGCATGATCATGGCTCACTGCAGCCTTGAACTCCTGGTTTCTAGTCATCCTCATGCCTCAGCCTCCTTATCAGCTAGGACTACAGCTATTCACCACCATGCCAATCTAATTAATTAATTTTTTGTAGAGACAGGGTCTGACTATATTGCCCAGACTGGTCTCAAACTCTCCAACTCCTGGCTTCAAGCAATCCTGCCTCAGCCTCCTAAAGTACTGGGATTATAGGCATAAGCCACTGTACCTAGCCAGAAAATATTTTCATCAGCTGTAATATGAGGTAGAATTTTGACAGGGATTGCATTGAATCTGTAGGTCAATTTGGTGAATGTGGGAGATGGAATCAACCCTCCTCAGTTTTGTCATTAAGGAACAACAGGGAGACTCAGGGATCGCTGGAGCAAAGCAGCACTTTTAATATCGTTCTTGCAAGAACAGGTGTCTCTCGGGTGAGCAGGCACACTGAAGCAAGAATAACCAGCACTTTTATCCCTAAAATGTGGGTCTCCCTCCTGGTTCCTGATTGGCTAAGTACTGCAGGCTTTCCCTTACAATGCCTATGTGACACATTTTGATTGGCTTACAGAATCATTTCATCTGTATGTCCTATTTGGCAATTGGTTTATGGAATCATTTCATTTGCATATCCTATTAACTGATTTACTTACAGAATTACCATTCTGATTGGATCCCGCCAAAAGTTTAAACATGAAGCCCGCCAAAGTAAAAAGCCCTTGAAAAGGAAGCACAAAGAAAGCAGAAAGTGAATCAGTAAAAGAGAAGCACAAAGCATTTAGACACCATCTTGAGAACGCAAGATAAACTGGCTCCAATTTGAAAATAAATCACCATTCTCATTTTTCACAGTGAATATTGACATCTTAACAATGGTAAGTTTTCTGATCCATGAACTTGGGATGTTTTTCCATTTATTTAGATTTTCTTTAATTTCTATCAGCAGTGTATTATAGTTTTCAGAGCATAACTTTTGCACTTGTTGAACTTTTTTTCCCATTAAGTCATTATAAATAAAATTATTTTCTTAAGTTGTTTATTACTACTGTTTAGAAATTCAGATGATTGGAATGGTATTACCTAATTTATAGGCTTGTGTGAAATTCAGAGACAATATTTTTAAAGCATGTGATAAGTTATTAAACACAGTCTGGAGTTTTAAAAAAATGGGGGTCATTTTGCAGTAAGAATAAACCAGAAACCTTTTCATATGGATGGAATATGTTGCCTTGTTCAATGGAAACTTTTCGTTCTAATTCACAGTGGCCTCTCTAGAATGATAATCAGATCAATCGCGGCATTCCCACATTCAAACCCCTCCTCCATTCAGTTTTAGCCTATTAGCATAAAAAAGGTCCTTCATGATCTTGCCCACTGCCTACCCCTCTTAATACTCTTCACCTCCTTCTTCATCTATTAACTCATACCAATTTTCAATATCTGGCACTATCCCTACCCAAAAGATTTTCTTACCTCCTGTACACTGAAGTTAGACTGGACAGTTAGAGGACTGTGCTTCCACAATATTACATTTTTTACTTGTATTCTTGCTGTTTACATGTCTTTCCTTCACACTAAGCTGAGAGGTCTTTGAGAGAAGGACTTTGTTGGACTCATCTGAATATATAGGACCTTGGTTAAGGCACAACTGATGTCAATCAAGATATACTGAAGAGAATTGTAATTACCAGAGCAATTGTAGCCCTTAATCTCCCCAGTTCCCCTAAAACCTCCAAGTCCGTCTATACATTCAGACCTCAACTAAAAGATCACAGCCATCTGATGCCTGAAAATCCTAAATGGAAAGGAAGTGGAGATTTAGGCTGGGAACACAAAACCCTCCAAGAATTATGCATGTTCCATATTTCCCCTAGAGGTAGACAAAAGAGAGAAAAGGGGCTGCTATGGTTTGTCCTCACCACAACTCATGTTGAAAATTGATCCCTTATGTGGCAGTATTGGGAGGCAGGGTCTAGTGGGAGGTGTCTGAATCATGGGCGTGGATTCCTCATGAATGACTTGGTACCATTCTCACAGTAGTGAGTGAGTTCTCACTTTCCGAGACTGGATTAATTCCTATTAGAGTGGGTTATTATAAGGCGAAGGCACCCCTCAAGTTTTGTCCCTTGGTACAAATCCTCTCCCCCCTTTGACCTTCCACCATGTTATGATGCAGCACGAAAGCCCTCACCAGAAGCCAAGCAGATACTGACACCACGTTCCTTGAACTTGCAGTCCACAGAACCACGAGCTAAATAAACATCTTTTCTTTATGAAGAAAAAAAGAGAAATCCATCTGATTTTTATATATTAATCCTGTACCCTACAAGCTTGCTGAACTTGTTAATTAGTTATAATTGTTTTTTGGTAAATTCTTTAGGATTCAAATACAAGATCATGTCATCAGCAAGTAGAAATACTTTTTGTTGTTGTCATCTCAGCATCACAGAAAAATTCAAGCAGCTCTATGTGGCATTTGGAAGTTTATCCCAGCTATAGGTTGGGTGGCCTGTGGGTTGGACAAACTGCCCAAGTCCAAAAACTTCAGCATTTTCCTTAGTGTCAGAATCGATTTTGGTGATCTCCTGATCCTGGGCTCTTTTCCAGAAACCTGATGGAGATACTTCTTCCGGGGTCCCTGGGAACCATGGCATTAGATGCCTGGCACAGTCTGCTCGCCAACCTGTGCGTGGAGCCTCTTACTGAGAATGATGGTGATTGTGCACACTCGCCTGTTGGCATGGAAATCATGAGCCGGGCGCTCACAGGACTTCCCGCTGATGACCTGGGGTGCACTCCTTGAGGTTTTGGTTCCAACACAAATCTGAGGTGCAGAGGATGCCTACACGCATGAACAAGCACCAGCTTGCTTCAGGCTGCAGGTCGTGTAAAGTTGCAGGTGGAGGACCATAGAGGAGAGTGACCTGGAGCTTTACTTCTTAATTTCAAACCTGGGTGTCTTTTATTTCTTTTTCTTGCAAAATTACTCTGTCTTATTCCTGAACAAAGAGCAATAGAAGGAAAACATTCAGTCTTTCACCTTTTAGTATGATTAAAAAAAAATAGATCCTGAGTTTTTTAGTCTTTTAAAATCAGATTAAGAAAGTTCTCTTCATTTCCTAGTAGAATTTTTTTTTTAAAATTTTAATTGTGAAGCACTAATGGATTTTGGCAAATGCTTCTTCTGAATCTATGGAGATATTCATGTAGTTTTTGTCCTTTATTCTACTCATATGTTATGTTATATTGATTGACTTCTGGATGCTAAAAAAACAAACAAGCAAACAAAAAAAACCCTTTGCATTAAATTCCACTTTGTCATGGCATATAATCATTTTTGTATGTTGCTGCATTCTATTTGCTAGTATTTTTAAAATTTTTTTGCTTCGATATTAATGAGATATATTGATCTGTGGTTTTCTTTTTTTGTGATATCGTTGGTTTTTGTCTCAGTTAATACTGGCCTTATGAAATGTGTTGGGAATTGTTCCTTGCTGTTGTATATTTTAGATGACTTTGTGAATAATTCATGTCAGTTTGTCTTTAAATGTTTGGTAGAATTCTTCAATGAAGTCATGTGGGCTAGGATTTTCTTTGTGGAATTTTTTTTTCATTACTAACTAAATTTTGTTGTTGTTGTAGAGTTATTCAGATTTTTCTGTTTCTTCCTGAGGAGTTTCAATAACTTGTATCCTTCTGGAAATTTGTTCAATTCATTTAGGTTATCAAATTGTTGGCATATAATTTTTTAAATATCCCCTTACAGTCTTTGTTTCTATAAAATTAGTAATGAGTTTTCTCTTTTATTCCCGATTTTTGTAATTTGGGTTTTCTCTCTCTCCTTTTTTTTCTTGGTCTATACAAGTCTTCATTTTTCACTTTTCTTCCCATTTTTTTCTTTTTTCCTACACTTTTCATTTTGTCTCTCCCTCTCCTTCTCCCCACCACTCTTGGCAGTCCCATTCTCAATGATTGGCCAGTCTTCAGTGCATTCCCATTATAACACAAATACAAATACACTGTGTATTGACTTGGTTTTTCCCAAGATAATCCATGCACTGCAAATTGATATGTAGAAGATTTTTGCAAAAATTGAGAATGTAGCTTCTCAAAGAGAGGATATACAAACTATTCAATAGTTCAAATATCTTATCTTATGTGATCATTTTTCCTTATATAACCTGATGTTGCTGAGATGAATTTAGTTGACTAAAGAAATTGTTAGGTCAGGAGAAGTTGGATTACTTCCTGTCATGTTCTGCTTAAAGCGTTCTTTAAAGAGTAGAAACGGTTTTAAAACTTAATGTAAAGCTGGAACTCTGGGTCTAAAGAAGTACTTCTATTGTTGATACACTCCTATGGTCTATGAACTTACAAAATGGTTATAAGGAACATTCAAATATAAAGGAGAAATGATAATATGTTTGGAGAACTGGAGGGTATTGCTATATAACAGGCTATGCTGAAACTCAGTGACTTAAGGCAGTAATTATTTTTCGTGAATTTGCAAGCCAACTTAGCTAGGCTGAGCTCAGCTGGATAATTTTGCTTGTCTTGGCTGGGCTTATTTTTGTGTCTACAGTTGACTGGAGGGGACTTTATTCCATGTGTCTCTCATTGTCCTTCTACTATGACCAACAACCAGTCCTAGCATGTTCTTCTCATGATGATTAAAGAGATACAAGAAAGTAATTGGAAGTATGTCAAGGCTTCTTGAAGTCCAGGTTTGGAAATGGACATCATGACTTCTATCTCATTTGTTTGGCCAGAATCACCTTGAGCATGAGAATATACTCTTCTTTAATCGAAGGAACTGCAACATCACATAATAGGAAATGCAAAGAACCAGGGACAATAGTGCAATCAATCTATCATAGGGACTTAGGGAGGAAGCTAAGAAGCTAAGAGAGTTTCCCTAGTTTGGTTATTTCTGCCAAATGTAAGTTGAGTTTCATTTCTGCTAGACTGCAAGGGAAAGAGATAAATACTTGCAAAATATACCAATTCTGTCTTGTGGAGGGAGTGTGTGCAATATAGAAAACTAGAGAAGAATGTGATGGAGTTCCCTGACCTTCCTGCATGTGAAAAGACCGATTCTTACAATATGTGTCCTTCCATGATAACAAAGACCTATTTTGGATTTTCTTAGATGTCATCTTTGCATGGGCATAGAGCAGCGGACTCTGGAAAGCAGATAACTACCTAAGCATTTCTAATTCTTGGGAGGTTGAATCTTTGCTTTTCTCAGGAATGTGCAGCATCAGCGCGTTTTGTTTGTCTTTAAGATGGGGAGGATTCTAGTGAGTTGACTTGTTACTCTACAAATATCTTAAAACTGTGGAATTTTCCCTCTGGAATTATTATATGTGAATGGATTCCTACATTTTACAATGGAAAAGCATGAAATCATAGCCGGCTTGGCTACTGCTATTATTCATTTAGCAGATTTTATTCTTTTAACGGTTAAACTTCCATTATGCTTTACTATTTGTTACATACCATTTTTATGTGTTCCATAGTTTTATGCATTTTGCAGTTAACTATTTGAAAGGGCATTCAGTCCTTGAAAGTTGAGTGATTTACCATTCTTTGGCTTTTGTACTTACTAATACTTAATGTGTTTTCTTTCAAAGACAATAACAGATTCTAGTATCAAACAAGTCTAATAACACACTTTTTTTTGCTTGCTTCCAATAGCAAATCCTAGTGCTTTAAATGTGAGTGTATGTGTCTGAGAATGTATATATACACAGCATACATATGTTTAAAAGTTAAGACACGTGTCTCAAAAACACAGACAACAGCAGGTGAAGAGAAATAGGAAGTTGTGGCAATCACTACCTAGATTTTGAAACACAATACATGACTAGGGTGATAAAGGTATTCTGCAATACAAAGTACAGCAGATAATTTAGGAGGAAATTTTATTTATCTATCAGAAGTTTTGTTCGTTGTTCATAATTAATGGCATACTGGATTTTAACAGTAGACTGTGATATTAAAAAGCATTTGTTTACTTGGAGAATATATACATTGCTATGCATTTGTAGTAATAATTTGTGATATTATGAGAAAGTGAAATGCTGTTTTCTTTTTTAGATATATTTTTATATAGTAATACATATACGGTATGACTCTAAGGCAATGAGAATATTGCATCCAAAAAAAATCCCATAATGTATATTTCAAAATATGTGTCATCCATCAAAGGAAGAAATCAAACCTTTTCTGAAAAACACTTTTTAAATTGTTCCACGAAGAACTAATTTGTAAGTTTTATAATAAAATCACTCTTATTTTCTAGTCCTATTCACAAATATTGTCTGTGCGATTTTTTTACTCTATTCTTCTGACTTCACTTGACTTATTAAAAAATGTTAATTTTTAAAAATTTATTTTGAATAATAATACATTCACATGATTCTCTGACCACAGAAGCAACCAAAATTTCCCTTTCTTGGGTAACCTTTTAGACATGTTTAGGCAAATACATACGTGCACTTACCTCTCTTGTGTTTTTTTAACATTAGTGATATGATCATGCACAATTTCTCAACTTTGTTTTATTAAGAAAAATCCTGGAATTTAATATCAATATATAGTTTCTATACTCTTTTTTTTCACAACTATAGAGTACTCCTGTATATAAACCAGTCCTAATTATGGATAGCTAGTAATGAATAGCTTTGCATTCAAATGGCTTATAGCTATTTATAGTTTCATATTTTTTATTATTTTTAAATTTATTTTTTATTTTTTGAATTGGGGTCTCATTCTGTCTCCCAGGCTGGAATTCAGTGGCACGATCATAGCTCACTGCAGCCTTGAACTCCCGGGCTCAAACAATCCCTCTTCAGCCTCCTGAGTAGCTAGGACTACAGACAAGTGCCACCATGCCTGCCTACTTTTTGATATTATGGTAAAAACAATGTCTCTCTATGTTGCCTAGGCTGATCTCAAACTCCTGGGCTCAAGCAATCTTCCTGCTGCACCTGGCCTGTTTATGACTATTTTTAAAACCACATTTACTTTCAAGAAACAGAGGTTCTCAGCATTGCAGGTATTGACAAGACTGTATTACAGATTCTGAAATGGATGAAACAAAATATTATGAAAAATGATAATACAAAGGCACTTGGAAGAATATAATAATTTGGATATGCAGGTATGTATTTTAAAAACTATTATCATTATTTTACAGTTTATCTTTTATTTTGGTAATGTGTGGCTTTTTAAATTGTAAAGATGTGAGGTCCAGGGCAAACCCTTCGGGTCTGGAGCTTTTCTGTCCTCTCAATAAATCTTGCTTTCAAAAAAAAAAAAAGATGTGAGGTACAATTCAGGACTAGGTATACAAGTGTTCATCGTACAGGTAGAGTTTGTGCCTCCCTTTGGTCCTCACTGTGCCTGGTTTGAGATCAGGTACCCTTATTGATGTTGTGTGCCCTGTCCCTCTCCCCGGCAGTATCCTGCTACTGCCAATCCCTTTCTTATAGTATTATGGTAAATATCCAGGATCTGCTTATGAGTGAGAACATGTGGTACTCAGTTCTTTGTTTCTGTGATAGATCACAGAGTATAATGACTCTTTTTAAATCTGTCCTATCCTTAAACAAGGACACGTGGGAGGAAAACTTTTACTATTGTTCTATTTCTGCCTGCTTTTCTTATACAATATGAACTGTTTTTGTCTTATGAGTCTTTTAAGATAGCATGTAAAGTGCTGGTGAAACCCTATGATGTGGGCTTGGTTGTCTTTCCATTTTATTGAAGAGCAAACTATGATTTAGAGAAACTGGATAAATTGTGCCATGGAGCTAGCAATGGACAGAGCCAGGACTTGAATCCTGCTCATTAACTAAAATGAGTTAATACGATGTTTGGTTATTTTCCCCCATAAGAATGATTAGAGAGTGACTGATAGGATAATAATATCTAGATGCATGTTGAAACTGGAAATAAATATGGAACCTGGCTTGATGAACTCTCGTTAAACTTGGAAAAAGCATGACAAGAGTCCAAAATTTCATTAAAGAGTAATAAGGCTCATTGAATACAATTGATAGTGGAAGAAATTAGGAACATGAATGATCTTGGGTATAATCATCCTGGAATCATTATTTCTCTGTTTCAAAGACTATCAAGATCTATAACCCTCCCCTTTTTATTGAGTCGGGGTCTCACTCTGTTGCCCAGGCTGGAGTGCAGTGGCATGATCATGGCTCATTGCAGCTTTGACCGCCTGTGCTCTGGTGATCCTTCAGCCTCCGTCTCCTGTGTAACTGGGACTGCAGATGCATACCATCATGCCTGGCTGATGTTTTGTTTTTTTTGTAGAGATGAGGTCTTACTATGTTGCCTAGGCTGTCCTAACTCCTGGGCTCAAGCAATCCTCCCACGTTATCCTCCCAGAGTGTTGTGATTACAGACGTGAGCCACCATGCTCAGTCTCTATAACCCGTTACTCTGTAGGAGACAATAATTTTCTCTCCCTAAATTGAGTAGGATATTTAACTCTAGAATAATTTTGGGTTAAGAATGCATATGATGAAATAAATCAAACCTATAGCTTTAGTACTTTGTGTTCAGTTCAGGATAATTTGTGTTTGTCAAAGTGTTGCTGTGTTTAAGAGGATCTAGTATATTAACTTTGTGATTTTAAGCTTTAAAGGGAATGTGATGTTTTAAAAAGTATTGAGATATAAATGTATTCAATATAGCTAGTTTAATTTGTTAATTTTAAAAGCTTTATTGAAGTACTTTGGAAAATTTTGACTTGTTAGGATTGTAAGTCTGTCCTGTCTGATACTTTAAAAATATGTCATCACAGAGGTTTCTTCTCTTCTACCACACTGAGTCATTACCAGGCCATTTTAATCTAGAAACTTTTCTGAGACATTATCTTTCTTTTTAAAAAAATTTATTTTTTTAATTTTAAAGATGTGGGGTACAATTCAGGGTCAGGTATACCAATGTCCATTATGCAGGTAACCTTGTTGATGAGGTGTGCCCTTCTCTCCCCTGGCAGTTTCCCTCAACTGCCAATCCCAGCCCCCTCCCCTGGAAGTTTCCTACTACTGCCAATCGCTTTCTTACAGTATTATGATAATTGTTCATAATACTTATGAGTGAGAACATATGGTACTCTGTTCTTTGTTTCTGTGATAGATCACTGAATATGATATACACTAAATCCATCCAAGTTGCTGCGAAGTCCATATGTTTGTCTTTCTTTATGGTTTCATAATATTCCATTGTGTATATGTACCACATTTTTTTATCCAGTCCAGTTTTAATGGACAGCATAGTTGGTTCCATGTTTTTGCTATTGTGAATAGAGCTGTAACAAACATGCGTGTGCAGGTATTATTTTGGTAGAATGACTTGAGTTCCTCTTGGTATATTCCCATAGGGGGATTACTGGGTCATATGGAAAGTCAATTTCTTGCTCTTTCAGAAATTGCCACACTGTCTTCCAAAGAGGTTGCAGTAGTTTGCATTCCCACCACCAGTGTAGAAGCGTTCCTTTTTCTCCACATCCACGCCAGCATCTGTTGTTGTTTTATAAGTGATGGCCATTTTTACTGGGGTTAGGTGGTATCTCAATGTGGTTTTGATTTGCATTTCTCTTATCATTAGTGAGGCTGAGAACTTTGTCATGTGTCTGTTTGCTGCCCATATATCCTTTTTTGAGACGTGTCTATTCATATCTTTCCCCACTTTTTAATGGGGTTGTTAGCTTTTTTCCTTTTGGTGCATTTGAGTTCCTTGTAGATCTTAGATGTTAGGCTTTTGTCAGATATACAGTTGGCAAATATTTTTTCCCATTCTGTGGGCTCTTTCCCTGCTCTTTTGTTGGTTTCTTTTGCTTTGCAGAAGCTTGGACATTTTCTTGAATTCACTCATTAATAAATTTCTCCTGTTGTTTTTATTTTTTTCCCTCTTATTTTAATATTTTCTGCTGGTCATTTAATTTTGTCTTCTTTTTTCCTTCTATTTTCTAGTCTTTGTCTTTTTTATATTTACTTCCTGGAAACTTAACTCTAATTTACCCTCCAACTCCTCTCTTGAGTTTTTCAGTTCTGCTATCATATTTTTAACTTCCAAGGATTCCTTTATATTTTCTAAATTTAAAAAATCTTTGCAATCTTATTTCATAAATTCCAACTCTTTTCTTATTAATAACTCTCTGAGGGCATTAATAATAGAATTTGTTTAGTTCATAGTCAGTTTCCTTTATCACTTATTTCTGTTTGGGCTTCTTTTACATTAGTGATCTTCCTCAAATGTCTCATAAATTTTTGCTGTTGCAAGTCTGTTGGCTGTTGTGTGAAGTATTACAGTGCTGATCGGAAACTTTTTCATGTGGACAAGGCTTATTGATCTGGGTTCCATTGTCAGGTGATCTAACTGGCACATTTCAACAGAGAACCTCCAATGTAAATATTTTTAGTCCTCTTCTCTTGGGCAGGCAGACTTCCCAGAGAAATTGGACTCACCTGGACAGCAATAATCCTCATTGCCAACAACCAGCATGCCCTGTGACTTGTGTGCCCAGTCAGATAGAGCCTTCCAGAGAAGAAACCTTCAGTCTTACATGAAAGAGAGTTGTAAAAGGGATCCGGTGATTTAATTGTGTCTTATATTTTCTTTTTTTTTTTTTTTTGAGTTGGAGTCTCACTCGGTCGCCCAGATTGGAGTGCAGTGACCGCTCCCGGCCACCGCAGCCTCGATCTGCTGGGCTCCAGCGATCCTTCCGCCTCAGCCTTCTAAGTAGCCGGAATTACAGGCGTGTGCTACCATGCCCGGCTGATTTTTTTTTTTATTTGTTGTAGAGATGACGTCTGGCTGCCCAGGCGGGTCTTGAACCCGCGGGCTCAGGCAATCCACTCACCTCAGCCTCCCAAAGGCGCGGGATTACAGGCTGAGCCACCGAGACCGGCTGTTTCTTATATTTTCAACAAATACTTTTATTTTCAGTTTCCAACCCTGTCTTCTCATTCAGAGGTATCTGGATGCCACAAAGTCCTGAGCATTTTGTGAGTTGTGGTTTTCTTCCAGCATCTACTTCCTTGGGTCTATTAAGGCAGTTATCACTTGCCTGTCTTTTTCTTGCTTTTCCTATAGCTTCATCTTCCATTTTTTTGGGTCCTGTGAATTTTTGTTTTATCATATTAATATCCTTTTAGTGGAGTTTCATGACCGAGCATGAGCTCACCCAACAAAACTAATGGAAAGTTTTATAGTACTTTTCAGACATGCTTGAATTTTTTAACAAAGAGATTTTCTATGTAGTTTTGATGACAACCATTTACTTTCTTAATCACTGCTTGTAAAGACTACTATTTATTTTTCTGTATAATGCCGACACAATCTGTGCATTTGGCAGAAGCCCATACATCTGTAAACATGCACAATGTATTAGACTTATGTATCATGTTAGTATGATTGATGGGCAGACATATTTAATATTTCATCAGTCATTTGAATGATGGCTGAGTATATGTTGTCCACATGTGTTAAATCACTCATAGAATGGGCCACTGAGTCTTTGGACAATGGTGTTAAAAAGAAACAAACATATTATCAGTTGAAAGGAGAGGCACAAGACAGAGCACCATAAAAAAGAAAATCATATCTCTATTCATTGATTAGCGTACGTTGGCTGTGCTTGAAACTGGAAGGAAAAGTCTTGTTACTGATGACACACTAAGTATGAATCAACAATATATGCATTTTCATATACTTTTAAGCATTAAAACTAGTACATATTTTAAATTTTGTCAATGAGAAAATTATTTGGAAAAAGTTTGTTAATTTTTCTAGAATCAACATTAGTCAGATCTTTGTTACAATTTTGTTCAAGGGCCTTGATTTTAGCAAGATGTGGGGGCCTTGTAAAAGAAAGCAGTGAAAATAATTAAACTTTCCAGAACTAGAGTTGGGAAGGAAAGCATACAAGAATTGCAATCATATAATCTGGTGAAGGGAAGGCCAAGAAGGGATAGGATAGCAATGTACTGCTGAAAGAATTATGTTTTAGGGATGCAACACACTGTTTTATCTGTCTCTTACATTCTGGATTGGATAAGAGGAAAATTCTTGGCCTACAATCTCTTAATCTTATTTTGAAATTATGGATGCATAGTTCTTTCAGAGTAAGCAGTATTTAATGAGTTGTTGAATAAGCAGGGACTGCTGGAGATATATGAATGGATCCATCCAATGCAAAGATCGCCAAGCATGAAGTCGGAAGACCTAGATTGAGTTTCTTGTCTGGCATTAACTAACTGATATTTAATGAATCACTTGATATTCCTGCCTGAGTTTTTTTTCCCTGCAAAGCAAGAAAACAGTCTGTATCCCAATTTTGGTACAGCATCATTGCGATAAAGAAATGAGATGATAGCAAAGGGTTCCTGTCTCTGTCACCTATCAGAAATGCAAAAATCCATCCTTTCTTTGAGACAGGTTTTGGATAGACATTTCAACCCATAAAGGTTCTCCCAGCATGGGCAGAATGGTGTGGGCAGCTCAGTGTATGGACTTTGAGAGCATACCACCCCACAGGCTCATGTGCCGACTGAGCTTCTTACTTGATTGATGAGTATCTTCGGACAAGGTATTTTAGTTCTCCATACCTTATTTCCTTATATTAAAAATGAAGATTATAAGAACGATAATGCAGGCCAGGTAGAATTAAATGACCAAAGATACAATGTACTTAAACAGGAGCTGGAACCAGGAAGAACTCAATAAATGTTATAATTACATTCTGAGCTGTAGGACTTCTGCATTTGCACATCTAGAAACTTTTATTTATACAACTCTAGTAGTATTTACTTTTGTATCCAGGAGGTATTTTGCTTTTTTTTTTTGAGCTGTTTGTGTCCTTGCCTTGTCTTTTCCACTGGATTTTAATTTAGCTCCTGGGTAGAAATTGTTTTATTCTGTCTTGATTTTCTATACACCTAGACTTTCCTTATAGTAGCTGCTTAAAAGTACTTGTTGAATGAAATTGAAAAGTTGAAAGTATTTGTAAAGTGTATCATGTCTAATGAGATAACTTTGGGAAATTCTCCCTCATTACATTATACTTATAGAGTGGTGTCACAGGAAGAGATTCAGTTTTGGAGTCAGGTAGACATGAATTCAGTTCTTATTCTTTCACTGATTGGCTCTTTGAAAATGACTTTACTTTCCTGAACCTCAGTTAAGCAAAATTTAGGAAATATCAACTACCTTGCAAGACCATCATGGGGATTAGCGATAACATATTTATAGCACCTAGCACCTAGCAGGTACAATAAATGGGAAGCTGTTATTTTTTGTAATTATTTTAGTAACTATCCTGATTATCTCTGCCTTTTTAGAGGCAAACCTCAGCTCCTTGTGATGTTGGTAAGATGACTTTTCAAACAATCTCTGTGATTCATCACCTCCGAGTTTCCTGCTCCTCTCCTCTGGGAGCAGAAGGTTGTACTTCCAAGGACTTCTGTCTTAAATGGTCTCAGTGACAATCTTGGCTGTAAATGAGAAACTAAACAGTGGCTGATGTTTCTTTCTGAGCTGAAAGAATTGAGGAAAAGGGAAGTGGATTCGGTCAGCCATGTTGGCAGTGGACCAGTGTGGGATGACTGCCTTGATGCAGCACACAGTTGTGCTCCTTACCCAAGGCATAGCTTTCTATTTTGAAAGCAGATGGAAGAAATGAATAGTAGCAGCAGAGGCAGGAGCCTTATGTTCCTAGAGCTAATTGGGAATAAAGGGAGACATTGAGGCCTACTGGGATTGAAACTACTTGCCCTGGATACCTTGACCAATATCCCAGTTATTTTTCAAGGTTCAGTTAATGAGGCACCTTCTCTACTGTACTTCAGTAGAATAACCTAATCTTACCTTTTTGTGTCTTTTAAAACCAGTGCATATTTTAATACAATACCTATAGTAGTTTGCATTTACTCTAAAGGTTTGCTTCCCTTTACTAAATTGTAAATTCCTTGAAGGTAGACCAGGTTACTCTTCATCTTCATATTCCTAATGCCTAGTGCTAAGTCTACCATATAGTATAGTATGTATTCAATAAAATTTGTTAACTTACTGTACATAGGATTCAGAAGTTGGTAGTTAAAACTCTTAGGTGTCCAGTGATTTTCTCTATAAACCAGATGGGGACTTAACTTCAGTGGCTCACTTTTCTAGTTTTCCTTTTCTTAAAAGTATTTTAAGGACCAGTGAAAGTATTGTTGAAAGCGATTTCACGTGCTGGGTGGAATTAGTCCTTAAACATTGACTATGACTTGACTGTCATAAGATGTTCAATGGTTGTATGTCAAATGCCACATTCACTTTATATTTCAATATTTGTCATTTATGTAACAGTGATTGTATTTTATCATGATGAGAACATAAAGTTTATCAGGAGCAAGAAAACACATTAGTTTCAGTGCTGAGTTTATTTCTCTCTTATGAATTTGAGGTATACATGGATTTTTGCTTATGGGAGTATTGTGGAATGACTTTGTAGTTTTAGATGTTTGATTCCTCATGTTACTTTCATTTTCCGTTGCTTCAAATTACATAATTTGGTTAGCCATGAACCATTTTGCCTAAATTCAGGAAAAAATTTTTATTTTAAATTATTTTTTTTTAAGTTGGGGTCTCACTCTGTAGCCCAGGCTGGAGTGCAGTGGCACGATCACAGCCCACTACAGACTCAACTTCCTGTGCTCAAGTGATCCCTCTGCCTCAGCCTCCTGAGTAGCTGGAACTACAGGCACGTATCATCACTCTAGGCTACTTTTTAAATTTTTTTGTAGAGACGAGGTCTCACTGTATTGCCCAGGCTGGTTTCAAACTCCTGGGCTCAAGCAATCCTCCCACCTCAGCCTCCCAAAATGCTGGGATTATAGGTGTGATAAATTCTTTAAACTTTCAGAATATAAGGACTAACCTTTGGAATGTATGAGGAAAATAATAATGATAATTGATAAAAATGATAAATTCAATACATGTTTCATAAGCACTTATTTGGTAAAAGCCAACTTTCCAGTTGTGAAAAGGAATGCCAAAAGCTTCATTAAACTCCTACAGGAAGCTAAATACACATGCAAGAATCAATGCCATTTAAAGCAGCATACCAGATGTAACATAAACAATGTGTAAGGAGACTAGAATGGGAATTCAGAAGTGACACAGTTCACAAGTCAGTTATTTGTGTTTGAGAGGAACACACCTTCAGGTCATATCATGTTTGGGATTTGCAAATCAATAACTCAAATAAGAATTAATACAGAAATTAGGACACCTCTTTAATTCTTTGCATTTTTTTGTTCTTGAGACCTGTGATAAATTTATCCTCTGAGTTGGAGGTGAGGGGCGGGAAATAAGTGTGAGAGCTGCAAATTCTCCCCTTCCAGCTTTTCCCAGGGCTGCCAGTAGTCTTGAGACATGCACGGCTAAACAAAAAGATAAGTAAAACCCCGACCACTGTTGAAGTGAGTAATGGTTCATGTCGGTTCTTTATACCATTCATCTCTTTTTGTGTGTTTAAAAATCCATAATGGAAAAATAAAAGCAGCCCCAGGCAGCCTGGGTGTTTGTCACGAGAGGACTCAATTTCTGCTACTAACTACTATACCAGGTTTGAAGCTACTAGTAAAATGATAGGAAGAGAATAGAATTTGCTTCTTTTCTCCATATACGGCCCCAGGAGATGGTAGTGGTCCTTCTGAGAGCTAACTGCAACCCTTTTGGGCCCCTGCAGGTAGGAGACTATTGCTAGTGGATACTTCATCATGTAACTTTTATCTGTAGAGTCAGTGTCATACAGCATAGAAAATATTACACAAGGAACCAGGAGATTTGATTTCCAGGCCTGATTCTGCCACTTACCTCCAAATTTTAGCAAACAGAAAGCATTGTATTGAGCACTCATCCTGGGCCAGATGTTCTGCTGTAGACAATGGTCATATATTAGCTCATATTTATCATCTGTATAGACATCACCACTATCTACCTCATTAAGTTGTTTTGTGACTCAAGCTAGATAACACGTAAATGAATAACTTGAAAATTTATAAATCTTATAAATATATAAGATATAAGGATCATACTAACATATATGATTTATTAAAAGTTAAGTATTAAATGCCTATTAATAGAAACCTGCCAATATATCTTGCTTTAAAATAAATGACATCACATCCTTAAGTTTTCACATGGGCTTTCTGAAAGGGTTTTCTTTTTAAGTCTTGAACTAGTGAGTATGAGTAATTATTGATCAAACCATTATATATTCTAATCAAAGTATCACTACATATATGGGCAGTAAAATAAATTTAATTAACTAGGAGTTTTCTAAGATTTTCTCTTACAAAATTAGAAGGTATGCTGAATTTGTGTGTAATACATAATTCTTGTCCCATAGGTCTTGGCTGAAGCCACTGCGTTACTCAGTGATTTTTCCAGAGTTGAAAGTAAAAGGAGGAAGGCAGCTGCAGCTTTGACACAAGTAATTGTACCCCGTTCAATAGCAATGGTTATATATGGGCTGTTTAATTTGAAAGCAGCATCAGTCATGCAAATTTCTCATCCATGGAAAATGAAAGGAGAAAATGTTTGTCAAATGGGAAAGGATCAAATTGTGAAGGAAATTATTGCTAATATCCTATGAAAGCATAGGATATAATATAGTATTAGCAAATAATATGAAATTTAAAAAATAAAGTATTTAGTGTAGTGTTGTGTTGAAATGATACGTAAGCCCTAAATTGGGCTCATTTCCATTTAGCGATTCAGAAAAATCACGTAATACTCTGGGTGGTGTGTGCAGCAATTCTTAGTGAAAATTTTAATCCTTGTTTGAAAAATACCAGTTGTAATGATGTGTCTCTTCAAATAAAGTTGGCTGTGGAACCTAAGGTCCTGAAGCTGGTTAAGCCCACACAGATGTGATATGATTATTTGAGGACATTCCTTTGAGCTCTGGAAGTGGACAGTGATGGGAGCATGAATTTCTAAACCCAGTTTATACATCTTGTTATAAAATTTTTTTGTTTGCTTTATTGCTTAAAAAGATAACCATATCCTTCTAATTATATCAATGTCTCTAGTTGGGCAGAGAATATCATATATATGTCTGTGATCTAAAATAAATTTTCTTAATCTTAGAAGACCTCAGGTAATAATAAAAATGACATCTGAGAAGGAAAACCTAGGATGATTCCATAGCTCAGTCAAGGTCACCTATTCTTTGGTGCTGGAGCTGGGTCTCAAGATGAGAGGTTGGGGCTTCAGCCCCTGCAGGCCTCATTATTCTCTGCTGCATACATACTGAAGTCCTTTCTAGCTTGAAAGTACTGCAGCCCAACCATAAAGAGGGATAAAATTATGGACTTGACAGCAATTTGGCTGGATTTCGAGTCCATCATACTCAGTGATCTATCACAGAAACAAAGAACTGAGCAGCACATGTTCTCACTCGTAAGTGGATCCTTAACATTTATCATAATGCTACAAGAAAGGGATTGGCAGTAGAGGGTCACTGCCGGGGTGGGGAGGGCACATAATATCAGTAAGGATACCTGATCCCAAATCAGGCGAAGTAAGGACCAATGGAAGGCCCAAACTTCACCTGTATGATGACCACTTATGTATCTCACCTGAATTGTACCCATCTTTAAAATAAAAAAAATTAAAAATATAAAATACTGCAGCTCACATTGTAAAGTTCACTTTCTTTTTACTTCTCTAACATTTTATTTTGAAGAGAACTGGTTTTGAAAGAAGTTACACACACACACACACACACACACACACACACACACACAAATTGCCAGTTAAAAAATTTTTTTAAAAGAGAAAGAAGTTGTATTTGTACTGTATTTGCTATAAAACATTTTCTTTCTATAACTTAATGAAATAAGTGGAAAGCCTGGTCATATATTTTGAATGATAGAATATGCAAAAAGCCAGTGTCATCAGATATATTTAGAATACAATAACTAATCAGATAATTCACCATAAATAAGGATATATTGGAGTGACACTAGACTAAAGGAAACTCTAAACAACTTATCATAGAAGTGCACTGGCTTAGGAATATCTGTTCTGGTTCTATAGCCAAAGATTCTGTAACTTGGAAAAATTATTTAAACTCTAAGGGATTTAGTTTCTTTTAGCTTCTAGAGGTCACCTGCATTCCTTAAGCTCATGACCTCTTTCTCCATCTTCAGATCTTTTTTGCCTGTTCTCTCAGCCCTCTGCTTCTGTTGTCACAACTGCTTTGACCCTGATACCTCTGCTGCTCCTCTTATAAGAATCCTTGTGATGACATGGGGCCCACCCAGAAAATCCAGGGTAATCTTTCCATTTTAAAATCCTTTTATAATTTTTTTTTTTTTTTCTTACTCTGTAGCCCAGGCTGGAGTGCAGTGGCATGCTCATGGCTACTGCAGCCTCGACCTGGTGGACTCAGGTGATCCTTCTGCCTCAGCCTTCAAATTAGCTGGAACTATAGGCACGTGCCACCATGCCCAGCTGATTATGTGATTTATCATAGAGACTAGGTCTTGCCATGTTGCTCAGGCTGGTCTCGAACCCATGGACTCAGACAATCCTCTTGCCTCTGCCTCCCAAAGTTCTGGGATTACAGGCGTGAGTCACTGCGCCTGGCTTTTAAGATCCTTAATGTAATGACATCTACAAAATCCCTTTTGTTACATAAGGTAACATATTTACAGATTCTGTATAAGTAGGATGTGACCCTTTTGGGGGTCAGGATGGATGTGTATTCTGTCTATCACAGAAATTGTGAGAAAAAAAAAGAAATAAAATGTAGACCTTGAATACCCATATCCATTAAATAGTAATGCCCTGGGGAAGTAAGGAGAGAACAGATGGGAGAAAATGGTCAATTAAATAAGAGAAAAATATTTACCAGAGCTCAAGAAAGCGGTAAGTCTCCAGGTTGCATGGACTGTATGATAGTAAGTAGGATACATAAAGAGAGAGCTACAACCAGACATTAGTGAAACTTCAGATCTCCAAGGATGAAGAGAAATGCCTAAATGCTTTCAGAGACAAACAACTGTTTACATGCAAATGAGTGAGAATCAGATTGCCATCAAGCTTTTATTAAGCAATATTGAGTACAGTAAACAATGGAATAATGTCTTTAAAATTCTGAGAGGAAATTATTTTAAGTTTAGACAGGATATGGTGGCTCGTGCTTGTAATCCCAGCATTTTGGGAGGCCAAGGTGGGAGGATCACTTGAGCCCGGGAGTTCGAGATCAGCCTGGGCAACATAGCAAGACCTTGTGTCTACAAAAAAATCAAAAAGTCAGGCATGATGGCGCATGCCTGTAGTCCCAGCTACTCAGGAGGCTGGGGCAGAAGGATTGCTGGAGGTTGAGGCTGCAGTAAGGCATGAACATGTCACTGCACTCCATCCTGGGCAACAGAATGAGACGCGGACTCAAAAAAGAAATTGTTATAAGTTTAGGATTTGATTCCCAGATAAAGTGGAATTTGAAAGTGAAGGCTAAGGATGTATTTGGAAGTGTCAAGAACATTTCTACCCACAATCTGTTTGAGAGAGTTACTTTAGGGTGTATTATAGTAAGAGCAAAAAGAAATAAGGGAAAGTGGATGATGAGGGACATAAGTAACACCAGAGAGCAAAAATAATGGCAAAACTAAAGTTAGCTAAGTAATTGATGCATTTGTTAAAAAATAATAATCTGATATTTAAAACGACAGATGATTTTAATATGGATGCTGGCAGAGGTTGAGGTTCTATGAATGGGCAGGAGGATAATAAAATGAAGTGAAGGATATTTTTGTCTTGTTGGGAGTGAAAAATTATCTTAATGTAGTTTATCTTTACATTTTCTTGATTAACTTTTAAAATTAAATTTTAAAATTGGATTGATAGCGTTACGTTCTAGTACGTTATGAAAGAGATATTCTCATATACTGCTGAAAGCTGTAAAATTTTGTCCAGTGTTTTCAGAGGGCAATTTGGTAACTTCTTTCCAGTTTTGAAATGAGTGTATTCTTTGCCCTAGAAATTTCATCTCTAAGGATTGATTTTAAGAAATATTTATATATCAGCCCCATTGGTAACTGGTCACTTATTTCTCACTGCTTTCAAGATTTTTTCTTTGTTTAATGTTTAGTTTTCAGATATGTCTTGGTGTGGATTTTTTGGGGGGGTTGCCTTATTTGGGATTCACTCAGCTTCTTAAATCTGTAGGTTTACACTTGTGGCTAAATTTTGGAATTTCCCGTCATTATTTCTTTAAGTACTTTTTCAGTGCGGTCTTCTTTCTCTTTGACTTTTGGAAAATTGACAGAAAATTGTAACAACTTCGTCATCTCGATGTTGGCATCTATTGATATCCTTTCATTCAGTTTAAGATTTCCCAGGTTCTTGGTATGATGAGTAATTTTTTAATTGAAACTTAACATTTTTATATTACGTTTTGAGGCACTGTTTAAACCTTTTGTCTTTTTCTTTTTTTTAAACTTTCTGTCTTAACTGAATTTTTTTTGATAATTCTCTGGCAGAGGAAGCATACTGTCATTTCATGATGTGGTCTCCACTGACTCATTGGTTGGGGTGGAATTCTTACTGCAGTGTGATTAATTGTAAAAATCCTGACTTCATTAGGCCTCCTCTCACATCACCATGGAAAGAGGGTAAAGGATGCCTCTTTATTGCTGGATGGAGATGGAAGTAGGTTCTCCACATGACACTTATTGTCATCACAGTGGGTGGGCCTGCCTCATTACCACCAGCAAGGTGGCAAGTCCCAGTTCCCTTCCTGGCCTTTTCTCCTACCTGATGGAGTATTGGAATACTTCATTACAGTCTTTCAAGGATAGAAACCTAGACTTCCCACTCAACCTTTGCAAACTTGAGTAGGGGTAGAGTCAGAGCTTTTCTATGGTGTTTCCCTAAAAGCAAGTAGTTATTAGCTTAAAGTTTTGCTCTTGATAGGCTACCACTTTCCAGGTTCTTCGACTAGAGAGAATAGGTGTTTGTTGGGGACTTTTTTTGTTTGTTTGCAGTCATTAACATTATTGGATTGCTGGTTGCTTCTGTTTCAAGTCTGGAATGAGGCAAAAAGCAAATCTTCCACTTCAGTCTCTCAATCATTTGCTGAGTCCTGATGTCCCCACAGTCTGATTTCTTTGCATTTTCCAAATGGAAAACATAGTTTGTTTCTTTTACTTATAATGCACAGGGTTTTTAGTTGTTTAGTGAGAGGAATAAGGGAAAGTATATCTACTCCATCTCCTTCTTTATTCCAGAGGCAAAATAATAATAATAATAATTTGATAATGCCATTTTGTAAACTACTTTTTTACTCAGTCATATGTTGTGAAGATCTTTCTCTTTCAGTGAATGCTGATTGATATCATCCTTTCAAAAGATGAATATTTTTTGTTGTATGATTATTACCCTAATTTCTTTTTAACTAATTTTTTATTAATATACATCTAATGACATAATAAACAATGCTGCGATGATCATCTCTTAACATAGAGATTCACATTCTCTTGTCTATAATTCTGAAATTTAAAATACTATATAAGTCAAACTTGTTTTTTCTTTTTTTTATTATAAAGATGCAGGGAACAATTCAGGGTTAGGTATACAAATGTTGATTATTCAGGTACCCTTGTTAATGAGGTATGCTCCTCCCTCCCCTAACAGTTTCCCTCAACTGCCAATCCCACCCTCCTCACCTGACAGTTTCCCACTACTGCCAATCACTTTCTTATCATATTATAATAATTGTTCAAGGTCCACTTATGAGTGAGAACATATGGTACTCTGTTCGTTGTTCCTGTGATAGATCCCTGAGTATGATCGACTCTAAATCCATCCAAGTTGCTGCGAAGTCCATATGTTTGTCCTTCTTTATGGCTGCATAATATTCCATTGTGCATGTGTACCACATTTTTTAAATCCAGTTCAGCTTCTTTGGGCAACATGGTTGTTTCCATATTTTTGCTATTGTGAATGGAGCTGCAACAAATATATGTGTGCAGGTATCTTTTTTGTAGAATGATTTGAGTTCCTCCGGGTATATTCCCAATAGGGGAATCGTTGGGTCATGTGGAAGGTTAATTTATAGTTCTTTCAGAAATTGCCACACTGTCTTCCAAAGAGTTTGCACTAGTTTGCATTCCCACCAGCAGTGTAGAAGTGTTCTTTTTTCTCTGCATTGTCTTCAGCATTTGTTGCTGTCTGTTTTATTAATGATGGCCATTCTTACTGGGGTTAGGTGGTATCTCAATGTTTGGATTTGCATCTCTCTGATGACGAGTGAGGCTGAGCACTTTTTCATGTGTCTGTTGGCTGCCCGTGTATCTTCTTTTGAGAAGTGTCTATTCATGTCTTTTGCCCACTGTTTAATGGGGCTGTTTGTTTTTTTCCTCTCGGCGCATTTGAGTTCCTTGTAGATCCCAGATGTTAGACCTTTGTCAGCTATACTGTTGGCAAATATTTTTCCCCATTCTGTGGGCTGTCTCCCTGCTCTCTGGATGGCTTCTTTTGCTTTGCAGAAGCTCGTTAGTTTGATGAGGCCCCACTTGTCTATCTTATTTCTGAAGGTATGAAGCCAAACATATCTTATAATGGTTGGTGCAAATTTATTTTGTGGCAGAACCTAACTAGAACTGATATAAGGCTATTTATAGTTTGCATTGATCCCAGTTGGTTTTATGTATCATGTTTGCAACAGAAATGTTAAGATGTTTGATTATGGGTTACTGAACAGACTCTGCTGGGGCTGTTATGAAATATATAGCTATGCATCTTATTATATTCTAAGCTCCAAATTTCTGAATTATTGCACACTTCTCTCACGTTTTCATAGAATAACTTCCCGGGGGAGTGATTGGCAAATTTTGGGTCATAATATTGTGAATCTCTACTCCTAAGATGCTACATGTCTTTAACAGAACATAGTGTCCATCATTTTTACATGTTCTTGACAACACTGGATATCATCAGGCAGTAGTTTAAACTTACATTTATTCTTTTTAAGATTAAAAATAGAATCTATAAATGGACATTGCAGAAAAATCTAAAAAATATAGAGTAGTATAAAGAAGAAAATTAAAACACAATATCTGTTGTCAAGAGTAATAACTCAATATTTTGGCTTATTTTCTTCATGTACTTTTATGCTTAATCACTTCATGCCTAAATAAGGAAGTGACCTTCCTGTAGATAGTTAGGTTATTTATCTACTTTGCTTTCATGTTCACACTATAAAAGCTCCCTGCTCATGCTGCTAGGCAGAGCTTTCTAAACCTCTTCTGATTCTGAGTGCTAGTCAACTTAGGAATCATACTTTTCTCAAATAAACGCTGTTAAATATAATATATGTGTATCTATATATACACACACATTTATAAAATTAGAATCACATGCATAGTGTATTTTTGGATTTCTTTTTTATTAATGCTGCATTGTAAAAAATTTCTTCTGTCTTTAAATATTCTTCTAGAACATGATTTAAATGATTTTTTTGTTAAGGAGATATACCGTAATTCCTTTAAAAAATAAAGTTTAAAAAATATTTTTTGGGTTAGAGTCTCTTTCTGTCACCCAGGTTGGAGTGCAGTGGCATGATCACGGCTAACCGCAGCCTCGACCTGACCTCTTGGGCTCAGGAGATCCTCCTGCCTCAGCCTCATGAGTAGGTAGGAGCACAGGCGTGTGTCACCATATCCAGTTTTTTAAAAGATTTTTTTGTAGAGGTGAGGCATCTCTATGTGACCCAGGCTGGCCTCAAACTTCTGGGTTCAAGCAATTCTCACACCTCGGTTTCCCAAGGTGCTGGGCTTTGAAGTGTGAGCCCTGCCATATAGCTAGTTACTTATTGTTGGGTAAGTAGAATTTTTTCTAGATTTTTCTCATTGTCATTACAATCTTATTGTGTAAACATGATTGTACAAGGGTAAAAAGAAAAAGACTTGGCCATAGCTTGATTTATATACCTTAAAACTGCAGTTCCAAAGGTGTTTCAGTCCTCTCTGATGAAGGTATTGTCATTTTTTTTTTTGAGTTGGAGTCTCACTCTGTCGCCCAGACTGGAGTGCAGTGGCCGCTCCCGGTCACCGCAGCCTGGGCCTGCTGGGCTCCGGTGATCCTTCCGCCTCAGCCTTCCCGGTAGCCGGAACTACAGGCGCGTGCTACCACGCCTGGCTGATTTTTTCGTTTATTGTAGAGATGAGGTCTCGCTGCCCAGGTGGGTCTCGAACCCGCGGGCTCAGGCAATTCACTCACCTCAGCCTCCCAAAGGCGCGGGATTACAGGCTGAGCCACCGAGCCCGGCGGTATTGTTATTTTAATGAAGATTGTGACACAGGTTACAAGTTACAAGTTGGGAGAAATTAGTGTTAGTTCCTCCCTCATTTTCCTTTCTTGTTTTCTTTTCTCTCCCTTGTCTGTCCTCCAGAAGTATTTAAACACAAATAATCGATTTCTGTTGTCAAGAAGCTGAAACAAAAACAAGCAGAGAAGACAGACTTTGGCTCTCACAATAACCCACTTTGAAACCAGGCAAAATCACTTAAATGTTTTGCCTTTGCTTTCTTCAACTAGGAAGTAAAGGTAGTTGAGTTAGTAGTGGTTATTTTCCTTGCTTCAGGCTATTATAATGTCACTGAAGTGACGTCTGCACCATTTTCTCAGTTATTTTTCCTGTCCTTTGCACAATTTTTTTGACTGTTGTTTTACTTTCATTTGTTATTATTATTTAAATTTTGGTTGGGCGTGATGGCTCATGCCTTAATCCCAGCACTTTGGAAGACTGAGGTAGGAGGATTGCTTGAACCCAGGAGTTCGAGACCAGCCTGGGCAACATAGCAAGACCTCATCTCTACAAAAAAGTAAAAAAAATTAGCCAGGTATGATGGCTCATGTCTATAGTCCTAGCTACTTGGAAGGCTGAGGTGGAAGGATTGCCTGAGTCCAGAAGATCAAGGCTGCAGTGAGCCATGATCGTACCGTTGCACTCCAGGCTGAGTGACAGAGTGAGATCCTGACTCAAAAATAAAATAAGTTTCCTGGCAAGATAATTTTGCTTGTGAAGAATTTGGGTGGGGTGTGATGCATTCTTCAAATACTATGTGAAGATTTTCCTATATTCACTTCCTCTATCCTTGGGTGGGTGGGAGAACCAATCACAACTTCAAATTTCTCAATACACTATGCTTACACCACCACATGGAATACGAAATATGTATCAGATGTCTCTCTCTCAGGGTTTCACTCTGTGACTCAAACTAGAGTGCAGTGGCACAATCACAGTTCATTGCAACCTTTAACTTCTGGGCTCCCAGGTAATCCTCCTGATTCAGTCTTCCAAGTAGCTGGAACTACAGGCACGCACCACCATGCCCAGCCAATTTTTCTGGTTTTTTTTTTGTAGAGATGGGGTCTCACTTTGTCTCCCAAGCTGATCTGGAACTCCTTGCCTCACGTGTTCCTTCTGCCTCAACCTTCCCAAAGTACTGGGCTTACAGATGAGCCACTGCACCCGGCTAGCTCTCTCTTTTTAGAGCCATGTGACCGTGTGCAAATAATTTAATCTGTCTGGGCCTCAGCTTCCTCATTTGTAAAACTGAGATCAAAGTATCTACCTCACAGCTTTCCTTAAGAAGTAACTAAGAGAGTGAGTGGGAATACCCTCTGTGGTGAAATGAACAGAAAGTGGGGTGCAGAGCCAGAGATGAATTACCCACTAGAGGGACCTGTCACCACTAGATGGCAGGGTGGAGGCGTCGAGTTTGCCCATCCTATATTGAACCTGATAGACCTTAGCTATTCTATTCTTATGCCACTCTTTTTCGCTTTTATTAACCCACCCTTCTGGTTCTACCTCATTTGCTCCCACGATCTCCAGACTGACATTTTGAAGTTCTCCTTCTTCTAAGCTTTCAACGGAAGAATTTTTGGCCAAATATTTGCAATGACCTGTACTACTTATTTGGCACACTATCCTTGCTTACTCAGGAGGGAAGCTAAGCATCTCAGTCTGGAGTGCTTAACTCTCATTCCTGCCAGGTTGGGAGCCAATGCTGCAAAAATTTCTCATATGGGCCCATGTGGCTGTTGGCATTTTCAAGGGTCTGACATCAAGGGTTGAAGTGTCAAAGAAGCATAACTCTATATCTCCAGCAACAGGGAAGTCAGTTTCACATTCAACCCAACCTCACTGGGTTGTGGGTGGTTTCACACCTTGCAACAGACTCCAAAACCTTCTGTAGCTTATATGTGATCAGGGTAGTTGTAGATAGAGTTTCTGTTGATTGTTTTTAGGTAAACTCTCAAGTGGAATCAATACAATCAATGCAAGAATAAATATAATTGTTTTCTTATTTGCCATTGTTAGATGATATATCAATATGTAGTGGAGCCTCCTATTCCTGGAGTAGGGCTGGACACTGACAAAAGTGCACCAAACCAATGCTGTCCTCCAATTAGACAAAGTAGACAAGTCTCTCAAAGAGGTGATCTATACAATATTTGTTAAAAACATTCTTCCTGAAAATATCTTCTTCATAATCTAGCTGGGATACTCAAATGTTCACCATTTGGGCTTAAGGCATTGTTTCCTATTGTATGTCCCATGAAAATGCATGTCTGATGGGGTTATGTTTCATATGAATTTATTTTTATTTACTATATTAGCATGAGGAATTGTATCCTGGGAAAAGTTTCCCGGGTTTCGATGGGATCAGAGAATAGGATATTGAAATATCCTCCGAATAGAGAGAAGAGAGACCAGAGCAAGAGTTAACATTCAACACATATAAGAATATATACGTATGTACAGAATGTGCCAAAAAAAGACACATCTTAAGTATAATGTTTGCTCAAAAGATGGCATTAATCAAATGAATACTAGCATCACCATGCAACAGGCAGGACAAAGAAAATAACAGAAGAAAAGTTCAGTGAATGTCATACTACACATTGCTACCATAACTCAAACCAGCTTTGAAAAGTAATATATAGATAACATCTCTTAAAATGTGTATACTAGCCGGGCTCGGTGGCTCAGCCTGTAATACCAGCTCTTTGGGAGGCTGAGGTGAGTGGATTGCCTGAGCCCACGGGTTCAAGACCCGCCAGGGCAACTTGGCGAGACCTCATCTCTACAATAAATCAAAAAATTAGGTGGCTGTGGTAGCGCTCGCCTGTAGTTCCAGCTACTTGGAAGGCTGAGGCGGAAGGATCACCAGAGTCCAGCAAGTCGAGGTTGCGGTGGCCGGGAGCGGACACTGCACTCCAGTCTAAGCGACAGAGTGAGACTCCAACACACACACACACAAAATGGGTATACACATTTTTGGCATCCCTGTATATGATATCTGTCTACAAGGAGAGAGAATAGTGTAGTGCTAAGGGTTATTAGCAGTTTGAATGAGAATGTGTATGAAGTTTTTAGCCCAGAGACTGTCACAAGGTAAGTCCTCAACCAATACTACTATTCCTGCAATCTGCCTTGCACTTGTCAGATGCTGGGACTACATCAGAGAACAATACAGACATGATTCTTGCTTTCAGGGAGCTAAAAATTGGTAGATAGGCAACTAACAAAAAATTATAATACAGTATATGGTAGATACTATGCCATGAGAACGTCAGAGTAGGGTATTTTGAAAGCATGGAGTGGAAGCTTGTAAATTTGTATTCTGACTGGAGGACTTTCCACAGAAAGTGATTTTCTTTTTTAAAAAATTTTTAAGTTTTAAAATTGTGGGGTACAATTCAGGGTAGGTATACAAATATTCATTGTGCAGGTACCCTTGTTGATGAGGTGTGTCCCCCTTCCCCAGGTAGTTTCCCACTACTGCCAATCCCACCTCGTCGACCCCCTATGCTCGTACAGTTTCCCACTACTGTCATTCCTTTTCTTATGGGATTACTATAGTTGTTCAAGGTCCACTTATGAGTAAGACCATGTGATACTTAGTTCTTTGTTTCTGTGAAAGATCACTCAGTATTATAGACTCTCTAAGTCCATTTAGGTTGCTGCGAAGTTCACAATTTGTTCTTTATGGCTGCCTATTATTCCATTGTGTATATGTACCACATTTTTTTTTTTTAATCGAGTCCTCTTTTGATGGGTAGCACGGTTGGTTCCATGTTCTTGCTATTGTGAACAATGCTGTGATAAACATACGTGTGCAG
>NW_007075462.1:115231-116354 GCF_000164805.1 Carlito syrichta
TTCTTTGAGAACTGTCTATTCATATCTTTGCCCACTTTGTAATGGGGCTGTTTGTTTTTTTCTTTTCAGCATGTTTGAGTTCCTTGTAGATCTTAGATGTTAGGCCTTTGTCAGACATAGAGTAGTCAAATATTTTTTCCCAATCTATGGGCTGTCTCCCTGCTCTCTTGATGGTTTCTTTGGCTTTGCAGAAGCTTGTCAGTTTGATGAGGTCCCACTTGTCTATCTTATCTCTTATGGTATGGGCACTTGGAATTTTGATCAGGAATTGATTGCCACTTCCAATTTTCATAAGAGTATCTCCTGCATTTTCTAAGGTTCTTATAGTTTGAGGTTTTACATTTAGTTTTCTGATCCATTTAGAGTTGTGTATGGGGTTAGGTATGGGGTCCTGTTTCAATCTTCTGCAAGTGGTCAGGCAGTTTTCCCAGCACTATTTACTGAATAGGTTCTCCTCTCCCCGTTGGTTGGTGGTAGAGGCTTTATTGAAGAAGAGCTGGTTGAGAAATTGAGATTTTGTTTCTGAAATCTCAATTCTATTCCATTGGTCTATATGCCTGTTCATGTACCAATATCAGGCTGTTTGGATTGTAGCTTTTTAATAAAGTTTAAAGTCTGGGAGTATGACACCTCCTGCTTTTTTTTTTTTCCTGAGAATTGTTTTGGCTATTTGTGGCTGTTTATGCTTCCATATGAATTCCTGTATTGTTGTTTCTAGGTCTGAAAAGAATGTTCCTGGTAATTTGATGGGTATTGCGCTAAATCTGTAGCTTGCCTTAGGTAAAATGGACATCTTAACAATGCTGATTCTTTCAATCCATTCCACTTGTTTGTGTCATCTTTGATTTCTTTGAGCAAGGTTTTGTAGCTTTCTCTTTTTAAATTTTTATTAATCAATATTTTTTATTTTGATATTGTGGGGTACAATTAAGGGTTAGGTATACAAATATGTTTCGTTCAAGGCACCCTTGTTGATAAGGGATGTCTCCTCCTCCCCAGACAGATATTTATTACCGTTAATCCCACCTCCCTTCCCCTCCCTCCCCCCCCATAATTTCCCACTACTGTCAATCCTTTTCTTATAGTATTACAATAGATGTTCAAGGTCCACTATATGAGTGAG
>NW_007075462.1:116837-167596 GCF_000164805.1 Carlito syrichta
GAATCACCACACTGTTTTCCACAGAGGTTGCACTAGTTTGCACTCCCACCAACAGTGTATAAGTGTTCCCTTTTACCACACCCACTCCAGCAGTTGTTATTTTTTGAGTTATTGATAATTGACATTCTGACTGGAGTTAGGTAGTATCTCTGTGGTTTTGATTTGCATCTCCTTGAGGATTAGTGAGGTCGAACATTTTCAAAGGTCTTTCGTGTCTCTAGTTAGGAAGATGCCAAGGTATTTCATGTTTTTTTTTTTTTTGGTGGCTATTGTGAATGGAACTGTGCTTTTTATTTGGGTTTCTGTTAGTTTTATTGGTGTATAGAAATGCGATTGTCTTTTGCACATTTATTTCATACCCTGAGACTTTGCCAAAGTCCTTTATCAATGCAGGAAGGTTTTTGACAGATTTCTTGTGTTTTTGAGGTATAGAATCATGCCATCTGCAAAGAGGGATAACTTGATTTCCTCTTTTCCTATTTGGATATCCAATCATCTTCTCTTCTCTGATTGCTGTAGCTAGAACTTCCAAAACTATGTGGAACAGGAGGCGTGAGAGTGGGCATCCCTGTCTTGTTCCAGTTTTCAGAGGAAATGATTCCAATTTCTGTCTGTTTAGCAGTTTGCTGGCTGTGGGTTCCTTGTAGATGGCTCTTACTATTTTGAGGTATGTTCCATCTATGCCTAGATGTTCGAGGGATTTATCAAGAAGTGGTGCTGGATTTTATCAAAAGCTTTTTTTGCATCTAATGATATAATCATGTGGTTTTTGTTTTTATGTCTGTTAATGTATTTTATTACGCTTATGGTCTTATGAATGTTGAACCAACCTTGTATTCTGGGGATGAAGCCTACTTGATTGTGGGGGATGATTTTGAGATGTGTTATTGATCCAATTTGCTAGGATCTTATTGAGAATTTTAGCATGTATTCATCAAGGATATTGGCCTGTAGTTCTCTTTCTTTGTTGGATCTTTACCTGACTTGCCTATCAATGTGATGTTAGCTTCATAAAATGTTATGGGGAGAGTTCTGTCTTTCTCAATTGCCTGGAATACTTTCAGTAGGATTAGTATCAGTACCTCCTTGTATGTTTTGTAGAATTCTGCTAGAAAGCCATCTTTCCAGGGCTTTTTTTTTTGTAGGTAGTTTTCATATGACATAGTCAATTTCCTGAATTGTTCTCAGTCTATTTAGAGTCTCGATTTCTTCTTGTTTCAACCTAGGGAGGTTGTGTGATGTCGAAAGTTCTCCATTTCTTTTAGGTTTTCAAGTTTGTTTCCATACAAGTGTACATAGTAGTCTCTGATAATCTTTTGTATTTCTTCAGGGTCAGTTGTGACTTCATCTTTTGCATTTCTCATTGTGTTTATTTGTGCTTTTTCTCTCTTTTTCTTGGTCACTCTAGCTAGGGGACGGGTCATCAATCTTGTTTATCCTTTCAAAGAACCAACATTTTGTTTCATTGATTTTTTTGTATTATCTTTTTGTCTTCTATGTCCCAGATTTGGGCTTTTATTTTGGTGATCTGGATTCTTCTGCTGGTGTTAGGGTTTTGGTGGTCTTGCTTTTCAACTTCCTTAGGTGACTTGTTAGGCTGTTAACTTGTGATCTTTCCATTTTCTTCATGTGTGTTTGTAGAGATATGAATTCCCCTCTTACTACTGATATCATGGTATCCCAAAGGTTTTGGTAAGATGTTTCTTTGTTTTCGTTTGTTTCCAGGTATCTTTTTTGGGGGGGGTTTGAGTCTCACTCTGCCGACCTGACTGGAGTGCAGTGGCATGCTCCCGGCCACCGTAGCCTCCCGGCCACTGTAGCCTGCTGGGCTCTGGCAATCCTTCCACCTCAACCTTCCAAATAGCTGGAACTACAGGAGCACGCTACCACACCTGACTAATTTTTTGATTTATTGTAGAGATAAGGTCTCACCAAGTTGCCCAGGCAGGTCTTGAATCTATGGGCTCAGGCAATCCACTCACCTCAGCCTCTCAAAGTGCGGTATTACAGGCTGAGCTACTGAGGCTGGCTTGTTTCCAGGTTTCTTTTAATCTCTGTTTTGATTTCCATGTTGACCCAGGAGTTGCTTAGTATCATGCTGTTTAGTGTCCATGTCTTTGTGGGTTTTGGGGGAACTTCGTTGGTGTTGATATTTATTTTTATTCCACTGTGATCTGAGAAGGTGCAAACCAGAATTTCAATCTTATGAAATTTTTTTATGCTTGATTTATTGTCAAGGATGTTGTGGATCTTAGAATAGGTTCCATGTGATGATGAGTAGAATGTATATTCTGTGGTCATTGGGTAGATTGTTCTGTAGTTATCAATTATGTCCATTTGGTCAAGAGTCACATTGAATTTCCAAATCTCCTTGCTGATTTTTTGTCTCAATGACCTGTCTAGGGTTGTGAGTGGGGTATTAAAGTCCCACAGCTATGATAGTGTTAGAGTCAATATCTTTTGTAAGTTTGCCTAGAAGCTGCTTTATGAAAGTTGGTGCTTCTATGTTCAGTGCATATATGTTTAAGATGGATATTTCTGGTTGATGGATTGAACCTTTTATCATTATATAGTGACCTTCTGTATCTTTTAAAATTTTTGATAGCTTAAAAGGCATTTTGTCTGATATTAAAATTGCAACTCCTGCTTTCTTTTGTGTTCCATTCACATGAAATTTTGCTTCCTATCCTCTTACTTTGAGTCTGTGAGTGTCCTTTCTGTGAGATGAGTCTCTTGGAGATAATATATTGTTACCTCATGATATTTTATCCATTTTACCATTCTATATCTTTTCCTTGGTGCATTCAGTCCATTCACATTCAAGCTAATTATTGAAATGTGAGAATTTATTCCTGTTATGATGTTCTTATAGAGTTGTTGTTCCTTTGTTTTTTGTCTTTCTTTTGATATTTGAGTTGATTCATGTGTGTTTTCAATCTTTTTCCTGCACTCTTTTGAAGAATGTTGTTGTTCTTTCTTCCCTTTCTTCTGTGTTTAATGCTTTAGTGTTTCTCATAGAGCTGGTCTAGAGACAGTGTAAGTTCTTAGGGATTGAATGTTTTGGAAAGATTTTAATTTTCCCTCACTGATGAAGCTTAGCTTAGCTGGGTAGGTTATTCTTGGTTGAAATTGTTTATTTTTTGAGACCTTTGAAGATTGGGCTCCAAGATCTCCTAGCCTGAAATGTTTCTGTAGATAAATCTTCTGCTATTTTAATTTGTCTTCCCCAGTAAGTAGTCTGACCTTTTTCTCTTCCTTCCTTTAGGATTTTTTCTTCCATACCTACTTTGTTTAGGCAAATTGCTATGTGTCTAGGAGTTGGTCTTCTCATTTGTTGTTTTTCAGGGGTTCTCTGAATCTCTTTTGTTTGAATGGTTGCATCACTGATGAGATGAGGAAAGTTTTCTTGAATAATTTCATGGAATGTTTGTTCCAGGGTTGTCTCTGTCACTCTTTCTGCCCCAGGAAGTCCAATTACTCTTAGGTTTGGCCTCTTGAAATAACCACTCATATCTTGAAGGTTTTGTTTTGTCTTTTTAAACTTCTTTTCTATGTTTTTGACAGTTTTGATGAGTTCAATATTTTGGTCCTCAAGCTCTGATAGTCTTTCTTCTGCTGAGCTCATTCTGCTTTCCATGCTTATCAGTTTGTTATTTATTTCATTCACAGTATTCTTTACTGCTGTTATCTCAGTTATCAACTCCTTCCTATTTTCCTCTTGTCTCTCCTCAATTCTTTTTATTCTCTCTATTAATGTCTTGCTGAGTTTGTAGTTTGAGACCAGTCATTCTGGGGTTTCTTCATTGTTTGCATTCTGAAGTTTGTTTTCTCAGTGTCTGACCTCCCGGCAGTCTGTGTAAGATCCATATTCTTCTTTTGGTTTTTCTTCATTTGTGTAGATTTTCCTTCCTACCACCTTTTTTCCCCTCCTCTTCTTTTATTCTGTTGTTCAGGGATGGTGGGGTTGTTTTTACTTCGGTTTTCTCAGTCTCCTATTCTTCCTTATTTGGATCCTCTGGCTGTGTTCAATTCTGAAGTCGGGTTGTGGGCTTGGGGCAACATTTTTGCAGTTTTGAGATTTAATTGAGGGGGGGCACTGTGATTAAAAATCTATCTGCAGGTCTCAGTATCCACCAACAGGTATTTGGGCACCTGGAACCTGCTTCCCACTGCCTTACAATCTGTCCATGCAATGGGAGTATAGGTTTGCTCTCTGGAAGCAAAATGAGGTAATAAAAAGGAAAAAATGGAAAAAGGAAAGAAGGGGGGCAAGAGGAAGGTGGAGAGAGAGAAGGGTAAGAGGGGAAAAAGCCAGATGTACTAACGAACAAATGAAAAGAGGTACAAAGACAGAAAAGATTTTTAAAAAACTAAAACATACAGATAATCATACAAACACACAGTCCAACAAAAACCTGCCTATTAATGTACTCTTCCCATATACAAACAAGAAGTCTAAAGAATAGAGGCAAAAAAATCAGTAAAATAACAGAAACAAAGTAAGTACAAAAATGTTATCAAAAACAGAAAGAATGAGAAAAAACTAAAATGAAAATGAACAAAGCAAACAGACAAAAAATAAAACCAAGGAACCAAACTCGTTCTGAGGTCATTCCTGTAAGTCCAACATCCCTCAGCTTTGTTCTCTAGCCCCTCCCCTCTGCTTTCAGCACAGGTAGTTAGGGTTGCTCACAGCTTGGGTCATTTGCCCCAGGCCTACTTTGGAAGACGGATGGATCAAATCTGGACTCACCCGGCTTATTGCCTATTGAGTCTGCTACTCAGATCTGTCCTGCCGGTGTCTGATCCAGGATGGGGGAGGGGCTTCTGTCTCTCCTAGTTTGATGAGATTACCTTAGGTCCCAAGTTGGGGGTTGGGTGGAGCTGAGCAGAGCTGGGTGGGGCCTGGTCCTAAGATCCCAAGTTGGAGGCTGGGCGAAGCTGGGCAGAACTGGGTAGGGCAATGCAGGTCTCTGCCTGCTCCTGGGACAGAGAAAATAGCTGCCATCCATGTCTCCTCATCAGGCATGGGGCACCTCTCTAGATCTCCCTGATCCTCTCTTTCCACTGATCAGATCCAGGGCTCCCACTGATCTGCTACTACAGGGGATGGTGTGGGCCAGGCATCAAGCCATGAGAATCAGCTGGATTCAGCAGGCTCTTCTCTGAAGAGTCTTGTGAACAACAGACGATCTTGTGCATGCTCGCACTGCTATCTCAGGGTGGTGGGAGCTCGCAGTCACCCTCAGACGGGAGCCCAGGTGCATGAATCCAAGTCTTCCCTCAGACAGACTTTCACTTTCCCACCAGCGCATGCCTATTCATGCAGAGTCTTTATGGACACTCGCTTTTGCAGAGACTCTCAGTCTGACCTGTCCAGTCACCATCTTAATCTCCCAATTGAAAGTGATTTTCTATTCTAAGACAGGAATAAGGAATGAATGATTTAGGGAAGGGAGAAGAGTTTCAGAAACAGGGAGCACATGGGTGCAAATCCAGAAGTGAGACCAAACGGTGTGTTTCAGGAGCTTCAAGGGAGCTGAGTTGTTGGGGGATAAGGTACCAATGAGTCACGCATTGAGATGCGGCAAAAAGGAGAGGTAACTTCTCACTCTCCTTTTGTTGTTTGAAGCTGGAATTGACAACTTCAAAGTCAGAAAAACCTTAGCCATCAGCTCAAATCTGCTAAGTGTTTTTGGAATGCTGATACTGTAATCAACTTTATTGAATTTGATACAAAACTGAGCATTCTATGACCATTTTCATGCTCTGAATCATAAACCACAATTGGAATGTGGTTGCTTCCCTCCTTACAACTTTTTCTTTTCTCTTTCCCTCAGGAGGGTAGAGAGATACAGAGCTCTCGTCACTCTCATTTTGAAATGTCTATTATATGTGGGCTTACAAAGAACAGGCAAGGACCTCTCAGTATTGAAGAGGACACAGTGGAATAAACAGGAAACTCAAAATCAGTACAAGTTAAAACTTAACCAATATGGAGGTTACTAAATAATACAATTCTTCTCACCTCCACTCTTACCCTTTACTAGGGTAACCAATGTTAATAAATTGGTATGAATTTTTAAAATTCTTTCTCTAAGACAAATGCACATAAATTTATTTATACATAGAGAGCTGCTTTCCTGTTTATAAAAGAAATTATACCTCACATATTAAATTGCAACTTGCATGTTCATTTAATAATATCTCATGGACAACACTATAGAAATTTAAGTCTTAATTCAATCTTTTTCACAGCTGCATACTATCCCATAAAATAATGTGCTGTAATTTAATCAGTCACTCCACTATTGAACTTTCAGATTGTTCTCAAGTGTGTGAGTGTGTGCATTTTTTTTTTAAACTATAAAAGTGCTGTAATAAATGTGCATGTTTATAAATCTTTTGGGAGTTTCTCTATGGATTGTCATGGTGGGTGCTAAAAAGTGGGTTGAGCGAGTCAACTGTGGGTAAATTTGAATAATTATTAGATTTTATCTAATATCTTTGCAAAAACATTGGGGCAAATAATGATAATGTTCTATGTTCTTAGTAAGACGGGATATCTTTGCTCTTCTTAATTGTTGCCAATCTGTTTCTCTTCTTTTTTATTTTAAAGGTGTGAGGTACAAATGGTCATTATGCAGGTACCCTTGTTGATGAGGTGCCCCCATCCTCCATGGTTTCCCACTACCACCAATCCTTCTTTTTGTGTGTGTGTGTGTGCCTCCCTCCCCTGGCAGTTTCTCTCAACTGTCAATCATTCCCTTTCTTATAGTATTGTAATAACTGTTCAAGGTCTGCTTATGAGTGAGAACATGTGGTGCTCAGTTCTTCATTTCTGTGATGGATCACTCAGTATTATAGACTCTAAATCCATTCAAGTTGCTGCAGAGTTCAAAATTTTGTCCCTCTTTATGGCTACACAATATTCCATCGTACATATGTACCATATCAAAAAAATCCAGTCCTCTTTCAATGGGCAGCATGGTTGGTTCCATGCTTTTGCTATTGTGAATAATGCTGCAATAAGCATGCTTGTGCAGATATGTTTTTTCTAGAGTGATTTGAGTTCCTCTGAGTATATTCCCAGAAGGGGGATTGCAGGATCATAATTGTTGCCAATCTGATGGTAGCAATTACATCCTATTGCTATTTTAATTTTAATTGTTTTGTCCAGTAGGCTGGAACATATTTTCGCTTGCTTATTTGCCTTCTGTATATATATTTTTGTGCATTCTTAATCCATATATGAAAGAGACCCCCCAAAATCCTGAAATCTACTTATTAAGTTATTTATTCTTGCATGTTTAAACTTCAGTCACCTTCAAAGTACTCGCCTTTAGATGCGATGTACCTATCAAGACACTTTTCCCACTGCTTAAAACAGTTTTTGAACTCAACAATTCTGATGCCTTTGGAAGCATCTGGTTTTTTTTTTTGTTTGTTTGTTTGATTGTTTCACCTCATCCACATTACCAAAACGTTTTCCTTGAGGACTTTTTTCATCCAGGGAAATAAAAAAAGAGTCACTTGGGGTGAGATCAGGTGGATAGAGAGTGTAGGACATGGGGATCATGCTGTTTTTGGTCAAAAACTGCTGAATCCTCATCATGGTGTGAGCCGGTGCACTTGTAAACCACCCATCATCAAACGGACAAACACTTTGAAAGAATCTCCCCCCAAAATTCACTAAAGCTGAACACAATCTCTCATGACAATGCTAGCTGGTACTGATGCTGATGGGTTTATAGTGGGGGAAGTCTGTACTACAAGGGGCCTGTCCTCCAATTTTGTTGGGTCCCTCCTCATATGTTGTTCATTTTTTTCTAGTAAGTACTTGCCTTTTGATTTGTAGATTTTTTATCATGTTTAGAAATTAAACCTTATACACATTGTGCACAACTAGTCTTCCCAATCTACGATTTGTCTCTGATTTTTTTGTTCTTTCTGGGAAATAGGATAATTTGTTTGGGATATAAGGATGAGCATTTTTAGGAAGTGGTTGTGGTACACATGCTAGCTGCTACCCCTAATCCTATGGCAGACTTAATTATTAAGTAAAAATAAATTCTCAATGAAAAGATGTGAGGACAAATGACTGTTTTTGTAAATATTTTAAAATAAGCTAGCCACATGGATTGCAACACAGTCATTCTTCTTAGGTGATGGGGGAAATGTAAAGCATTTATTTTCTTCAAATTAGAAATTTTTTTTGTCTTTAAAAGAAGTACTAAGTATTTGTAGGGCAAGAAAATACTTGCTCTCTGCTTTATGGGAGGATGTGAAGCATAGCTGTTTGTAATCAGTTGAATCAATCAAATCATAGTAGAAAAAGTATGTTTTCCAGTTGTGCAACTGGTTGCCTGAAAGCTCATCATCATAGATTGTTCTGGCTTCTGATGTAACATCATGGTGAGCAGAGGCTCTCATCTTCTGTGCTTTCCACTTCTATAGTACACCAACAAATTCATGTATTTTCTCAAGAATCCTTGTCAGAATTGGGGTACTCATCAGGGCTGGATGATCCTTTGAGCAAGGATCCGGGAGGTGGGAGTGACCAGGGGCAGAATGGTTGATGTGAGATACTTTTTCTTCCTATGATGTACATGGTGTCCTCTTAGGGTATTTTGTTATATTTGGATGATACGCTGAAGGGCTATCTATCTATCTATCTATCTATCTATCTATTTATCTATCTATCTATCTATCTATCTATCTATCTATCATCTCTCTATCAATCATCTATCTATCATCTATCAATCTATTATCTATTTTCTGACAAGACTAGGCTATAGGGCCCATGAAACCTGTCACCTTTCATGCTAGATAATTTGGCAAAGTGCTAAACATGCTACTCTGGGTAGATAACTGAGCTCAAAGTTATAACACTTTCCTTTCCTGTGGAAATACAGATTTACAAAATAATATGCAAATTCTTTTCTAAATTTCTTGAAAATAAGATCTGCTTTCTTTTCAAAGTTTCAAATTCTTGTCAATGTTGTTCCCTTTCGGTGTTTTCTCTTTCCTGTATTTTCCTAGTGTTCCTTTGAGGCTTCTTAAAAACCTGCCCATTTGTTTTTGTTTGTTTGTTTGTTTGTTTTGCTGCATAACCTTTGATCCAACAAAAATTTCAAAACCAAGTGTCGGGGAAGAGACAAGTGAGAAAGGCAGGAAGTTTTTAGAGCCAGAGAATGACACAATCTCAGGGATTTCAATCTGCATGAAGGCACTTTGGGCAACATAAGCTCATGTACCTGCAAATTACCAATTATGCAATGTTTGCACTCTGAGGTTCCTACACATGGCATTCAAATGATTTGGCCACCTGTTAATAATATTTAATTAGACTAACGGGAGAAGGGACCACACAGGATGGGAAGGTGTAATAGTGACAGGAGAGGTTGTGGCTCCCTGATCTTAAAGGGTAACTGCTTTTCTCACTCCCTGTGGAAAGGGGGTCAGTCTGCCCTGGAAGGCTCCTCTGTGGGGGCTTTCAGTCAACTCTCATTACATATTATTACTGACAACTAAAAATCAAACCACAGCAAATCACTATAGACTAATCTATCCCGTAAACAGCTAAACCCAATCTTGAAAATAAATATACACGAAGGAGGGTGAGAGTGTGAGAGTGAGTGATTTGGAGAGCAGGTTCCATTGATAGCTATATAATATTTGTTTTATTTTCAGTATTCTTCAGAAAATAAATGTATAACAGATGCTGGAGAGGATGCAGGGGAAAGGGAACAATTCTATACTGTTGTTGGAAGTGTAAATTGGTACAATCTCTGTGGAAAACAGTGTGATGATTCCTAAAAGATCTAAAAATCAACCTTCCATACAACCCCACTGCAGGGGCCAGTTCCTGCAGAGATTGGGGGTCCCTGGTAGGAAAGACAGCATCGACAATTAAACTGGAGGGATAGATATTAGAAAGAAGAAAGAGACAGGACAACTGATCAAAGATTGAACAGAAGCCATTTAATGGGACAAACCATAAGCCTTTTATCCTAAAGTTTCACAGGCAAAATCACAAGACTTTCATGTGAACACAAAGCCAGGTGGGTGAGGGGCGCTCCCCCTACCCTCCAGATTTTTCCTCAGGCATGAGGAAGAACAATCCCAAAATTATCTTACAGTTCTTTTTTTTTTTTTTGAGTTGGAGTCTCACTCTGTCAACCAGACTGGAGTGCAGTGGCAGCCTCACCTGCTGGGCTCCGGTGATCCTTCCACCTCAGCCTTCCGAGTAGCCGGAATTACAGGCATGCGCTACCACGCCCGGCTGATTTTTTGATTTATTGTAGAGATGAAGTCTTGCTGCCCAGGTGGGTCTCAAACCCACGGGCTCAAGCAATCCACTCACCTCAGCCTCCCAAAGGCGCGGGATTACAGGCTGAGCCACCGAGCCCGGCTATCTTACTGTTCCTAATGCTTGGTTAATGCTCCTCAAAAATAATGTAACACTCTCCACTAGCATCATGATTTTCTAATAATCAATAACTTCTAAAGCTTGTGCATACACAACACCTAAAATGACTAACCTAAATCCTATTACCTTTTCTATTCTATGCTAATTCTACCTACACTATGGAAACTCTTAATTATAGCTCAAACCAGTTCCTAAAGAATGTGGCCCAGTCCAAAGATCACACTGGGCCATTTCTAGGAACAATTGATTATAATCTCTTAGCAAAATGACTACTCTAAAATCTTATATATTTATCTTAACTTCTATAAAAGTTTTTAATTAAATCTGAAAGTATCATGCTCGAACTATCATAATTCCCTGATGTTGGCATAACCTATTCTACAACACTTTCTATGAATAAAATAAGTTCAACTTCTATAATGAATAGAGAAAAACCCTATACTAATTGTTAGCTAAAACTAGTTCAAAAGAATGTGGCCCAGTTCAAAGTACATGCTGGGCTCTTAAGAATGTGGCCCAGTCCAAAGTTCGTACTGGGCCATTTCTTGTGACTACAGATAATCATCTATACTACCTAAAGCTGAAAACAGCTCTCAGTATATTCATATATATATGTATATACTAATTCTACAAATATACTTTTAAATCTTATAAAGAAGCTTGTACCATATTGAAGGTTCCCAAATGTGACCTGAGTTTGAATTATATCTAATACCTAAGCCGAAACTGCAGTTCATGGGAAACAGGAACAATGAGTTTCTAGTTAGCCATGCCTGTCACAGTCACAGAGCCTTCAGCTTAGGTCAGCAGAGTTCCTTTTGGCTAAGTGGGCTAAATAGAAAAAGGGAGCAGGGAATGGGGTCAACAGCTCCCGAACGCATCCTAGTGGTCTCGGGGTCCACGGCCCTCCCTGATCCCTAACGCTCAGTGGGCTTCCGTGGCCAACTCCCAACACCCCACAATGCTCCTTCTGGGAATATACCTGGAGGAACTCAAATCACTCTACAAAAAAGGTACCTACACTTGCATGTTTATTGCAGCACTATTCACAATACCAAAAACATGGAACCAACTGTGCTGCCCATTGAAAGTGGACCTGATAAAAAAATGTGATACATATACATGATGGAATATTACGCAGCCATAAAGAAGGATGAAATTATGAATTTCACAGCAACTTGGATGGATTTAGAGTCTATAATACCCAGTGGTCTATCACAGAAACAAAGAACTGAGGGCCACATATTCTCATTCATAAGCGGACCCCGACCAATTATCATAATGCTACAAGAAAGGGATTGGCAGTTGTGGGAAACCGCCAGGGGAGGGGGAGGCCCACTTCACCAGTAAGGGTACCCGATCTCAAACTAGGTGAAGTGGGGACAAAAGTGAGGCCCAAACTTTACCTGTACAATGACCATTTGTATACCTAACCCTAAATTGTACCCTACATGTTTAAAATAAAAAAATAAAATAAATGTATATGATGGGGTATGAGAGTGAGTGGTTTCTGGGAGCATGTTTTATTGATAACTACACAATACACACTGTGTTTCCAGGATTCCTAGAAATAGATCTTCACATGTTCCTCAGATGTCAGTGAGGGCTTCCTGTACCATCCTCCACCAGCACACATTTCTATTTGCTTCATTCTAGACCACCAGTTTCCATGGGTGACAAGCATTTTTCGAGTTTTAGAAGAATTATTTTACAATCTGTATACAAAAGTACAAAGAAATACTTCACAAGAAAGCCACTGCCTTCCCTTCAGCATTTCTTGGCACCATGAACACTTCTATTCCCTACTATCTGTTTGTCTCCTCTGTCTAGGGTTATTCCTAGGATATTCCACATTTTCTCTTTTGAGGATGCCAAGTGCTTTCCTGTCTTCTGAAACCTTGGAGGTAGCCAGTACTCAGACTATGGGTAGAGGGAGCAGTGATTCTCAGTTTTGATCCTCTTCAATCTTATCAAGACATCTTGTAATTCAGTAGCACCTAAACTTGTTGATCTCAGAACCCTTACACTTTCAAAATTGATTGAGGACCCCAAGAGCTTTTGTTTATGAAATAATACCTATTAATATCTATAATACTAATAATTAAAATTGAGAAATATTTAAGCACATACCATTTCCTTTAAAAATAAGCATAATAGACTGGGTGTGGTGGCTCATGCCTGTAATCTCAGCACTTTGGGAGGCCAAGGTGAGATCATTGCTTGAGTCCAGGAATTTGAGACCAGCCTAGGTAACACAGTGAGACCTCATATCTACAAAAAAAAAAAAAATTAGCCTGGCATAGTGGTATGCACCTGTAGTCCCAGCTACTTTGAAGGCTAAGGCAGAAGAATCACCAGAGCCCACAAGGTAAAGACTGTGAATCATCATGCATGCACTCCAGTCTGGGTGGCAGAGTGGGACCCTGATACTACTACTACTACTACTACTACTACTACTACTACTACTACTACTATATTATCATATATTGTATATGGAATGAAAAGTCTCTATGACTTCCAAAACCAAAAATAGTAAAAGAGCAACATAGTTTTCTCTTTTCACACATTTCTTTAATGGCCAACTTGATAGATGACAGCTGCTTTTTGCATTTAAAAAAAATTTTGTCTTTCAACATTATATCATATGAATGCTTTTGCATTCTAACATGTTGTTTGCATTGAACTGTACAAAGAAAATTTTGTCTCACACAGATATATGTAGTTGGAAAAGAGAAATAATTTTAATAGGATTTTCAGATAATTGTGATATTTTTCTTTGCTACCACATCAAAAGTTGACAAAAAGTAGTTTTTTAAAGGTTACTTGTGATGTGAAAATTTGAAACTATATCAATAAACTTGTACTCTGTTGCATTAAAATTTATTATTCTATCTTGCTTTTAGAGTAGATCTTTTGCTCATACAATAGTCATTTCAAAAATATTGACTTTCCAAATTATTTAGGCCTTTCAAATGCAGTTATTAGTATCACCATCACCAATCTCATAGAAAAGTCTTACAGTAGCAGGAAGAAGGCAAGATTCTAGAAGCAAATACTAATTCTCTAAGATCTTAATTTCCACCTGAAAGCCCAAATGTTATTATTGGAAATAGAAACTGTTAATTATTTTCCTTGAATTGATAATCTTACTTCATTCATGTTGAGTGGGGTGTTTGTCAGATACCCATGTGTGGATAAACATAGTTTGTCTACCAGTGTTTCCTTCAAGGAAATGGTACTCCATGAGAAAGAGGCTTGTTTCTTCTCAGAAGAAGATGTATGAGCAGCCAACAGACACATGAAAAAGTGCTCAGCCTCACTAATAATCAGAGAAGGGCAAATCAAAACCACACTGAGATACCACCAAACTCCAGTAAGAATGACCATCATTAATAGAACAAAAAACAACAGATGCTGGCAAGGATGTGGAGAAAAGGGAACACTTCTACACTGCTGGTGGGAATACAGACTAATTTGATGCAGTAATTCCCCTTCTGGGAATATACTGGAGAACCTTAAATCACTCTACAAAAAAGATATCTGCACACGCATGTTTATTTCAGCAATATGTTACCCATCAAAACTGGACTGGATAAAAGATGTGGTACATATACACAATGAAATATTATACAGCCATAAAGAAGAACAAAATTATGAACTTTGCAGCAACTTGGATGGATTTAGAGTCTATCATATTCAGTGATCTATCACAGAAACAAAGAACAGAGTACCATATGTTCTCACTCATAAGCAGATCCTGAATTTTTTTTTTTTTTTTTTTAGTTGGAGTCTCACTCTGTCGCCCAGACTGGATTGCAGTGACCACTCCCGGCCACCATAACCTCAACCTGCTGGACTCCGATGATCCTTCCGCCTCAGCCTTCCAAGTAGCCGGAATTACAGGTGTGCGCTACCATGCCCAGCTAATTTTTGATTTATTGTAGCGATGAGGTCTCACCAAGTGGCCCAAGAGGGTCTTGAACCCACGGGCTCAGGCAATCCACTCACCTCAGCCTCCCAAGGCACGGGATTACAGGCTGAGCCACCGAGCCCAGCTTATATTTACTATAAAACAATAAGAAAGAGATTGGCAGTAACAGGACCCTGCAGGGGTTGGGGGGAGGTGCACATGATGTCAATAAGGGTAACTGACCTCAAACAAGATGAAGTGGGAATCAAAGGGAGATCCAAACTTTACCTGTACAATGACTGCTTGTATTCTAATCCTGAATTGCATCCCACATCTTTAAAATAAAAAAATTTTAAAAAAGAAAACAGAAAAGAGAGAGAAAAGAGTAGTTTTGTTTAACTTGCAACTGAAAGAATTTCACAGGTGGTTTTTCTTGTGTCAACCATTATACTTTCATTTGTATCTGTGATGCTTTATATATACTTATTTATTTTCCTCACAGAATATTACTACATGTGTATTTAATGGTCAATGCTTAAGAAAATCAGCACACTTTTCTGCATCAAGGACATTCTTAAATATAATGGACTTTTTTTTCTTCCCTGCAAGTATGTAGCAGTGAAGAAATGAATGACTACTTTCAATAGTTGGGTTCTGGCGCCTAGATTCAGGCTGAGGTGACAAAAGTTTTATGCTCCATTGCTTCTATCAGTGCAAGGCAAATGACAAAACAGTAAAAAAGGTAATGGCATTTAATCTTACTTTAAATATACTCGGAGGGGGGATGTTGACAAGATGGCAACCAGACAGGTTGGACTGTGAGAATCTCTGCAAAAGCAAGTGTCCATAAATCTCTGCATGAGTAGGTGTGTGCTGGTGGAGTGAAAGTTCATCTGAAGGGAGACTTGGGTTCATGAACCTGGGGCCCCCCTCAGAAGTTGACTGCAAGCCCCTATCACCCTGAGATTGGAGCCATGGGGATGCAAGATTGTCTGTTGTTCACGGGACTCTCCTGAGAAGAACCTGCCAGATCCAGCTGATTCTCATCACCTGGTACCTGGCCCACATTATCACCTGTTATAGCAAATCACCTGGATCCCTGGATCTAATCAGTGGAGAGAGAAGATTGGGAAGAGCCAGAGAGGAGCCCCACCCAGTGAGGAAACACCGACTGCAGCCATTTTTTCTGTCCCAGGAACAGGCAGAGACCTGCATTGCCCTGCCCAGTTCTGCCCAGCTCTGCCCAGCCTCCAACTTGGGACCTAAGGTAATCTCATCAAACTGGGAGAGACAGAAGCTTCTTCCCTTTGCTGGATCAGACACAGACAGGTCAGATCTGAGTGGCAGATTTGACAGGCAACAAGTCGAGAGAATCCAGATCTGAATCACCCTCTTTCCACAGTAGGCCTGGGGCATCTGATCAAAGCTGTGAGCAACCCTATCAGCCTGTGCTGAGAGCTAGAGATCAGAGCTGAAAGACGGACTTACAGGAACAACCTCAGAGCGAGTTTTGTTCCTTGATTTTATTTTTTAATTTTAATTTTTTGTCTGTTTGTTTTGTTCATTTTTGTTTTAGTTTTTTTATCTCTTTCTTTCGGTTTTTGATAATGTTTTCATACTTGCTTTGTTTCTATTGTTTTACTATTTTTTTCTTTAGACTTCCTGTTTGTATTTGGGAAGAGTACGTCAATAGGAGGTTTTTATTGGTTTGTGTGTTTGTATGATTTTCTGTATGTGTTAGGTTTTTTTTTTACTCTTTGCTGACTTTGTGTCTTTTTTCATTTGTAAGTTGGTTTGTCTGTCTGTTTTCCATCTTACTCTTCTCTCTCTCCACCTTCTTCTTGCTCCCTCCTTCTTTTTCCATTCTTTTCCCTTTTCTTACCTCATTTTGCTTTCAGGTAGCAAACCTATACCCCCACTGCATGGACAGATTGTAAGGCAGTGGGAAGTGGGTTCCAGGGTGCCCATACACCTGTGGGTGGATAGTGGGATCTACATATAGATTTTGAATCACAGTTTCCCCCTCAATTAAATCTCAAAAGTGCAAAAAGTACAGCCCCCAACCCACAGTCCAGCTTCAGAATTGAACAAAGTTAGAGGAGCCATACAAGGAAGAATAGAAGATTGGGCAAGCAGAAGTAAAAGCAACCCCAGCATCCCTGAACAACAGAATTAAAGAAGAAGGGGGGGAAAAGGTGGGAGGGAAGAAAATCTATACAAATGAAGAAAAACCAAAAGAAGAATATGGGTCTCACAGAGACCCCTGGGAGGTCAGACACTGAGAATACAGACTTCAGAACACAAACAATGAAGAGCCCTCAGAATGACTGGTCTCAAACTACAAACCCAGACACCAAGATATTAATAGAGAGAATAAAAAGAATTGAGGAGAGATGAGGATAATAGGAAGGAGTTGATAACTGAGAAAACAGCAGTAAAGAATACTGTGAATGAAATAAATAACAAAGTGATAAGCATGGAAAGCAGAATTAGCCAAGCAGAAGAATGAATATCAGAACTTGAAGACCAAAATATAGAACTAACCCAAACTGTCAAAAACATAGAAAAGAAGCTTAAAGAGACAGAACAAAACCTTCAAGAGATGAGCAATTATTTCAAGAGGCCAAACCTAAGAGTAATTGAACTTTTTGAGGCAGAAAGAGAGACAGAGACCACCCTGAAACAAACATTCCGTGAAATTATTCAAAAAAACTTCCCTCATCTCATCAGTTATGTGACCATTCAAACACAAGAAATTCAAAGAACCCCTGAAAGACAACAAATGAGAAGACCAACTCCTAGACAATAGTAATTCACCTAAACAAAGTAGTTATAAAAGAAAAAAACCCTAAAGGAAGCAAGAGAAAAAGGTCAGACTACCTACCAGGGAAGATCAGTTAGAATAGCAGCAGATTTATCTATAGAAACATTTCAGGCTAGGAGAGCTTGGAGCCCAATCTTAAAAGTTCTGATAGATAATCAGTTTCAACCAAGAATAACCTACCCAGCTAAGCTAAGCTTCATCAGTGAGGGAGAATTAAAATCTTTCCCAGACATTCAATCCCTAAGAACTTATGCTGCCTCTAGACCAGCTCTACAAGAAACACTTAAGAGTATTAAGCACAGAAGAAAAGGAAAAAAGAATGACAATGTTCTTCTCAAGAGTACAAGAAAAAGAATGAAAACACATTAAATCAACCCCAAAATCAAAAGAAAGACAACAAATGAACAGGAACAGCAACTCTATAAGAACCTCTTGACAGGGATAAACTCTCACATTTCAATAATTATCCTAAATGTGAATGGACTAAATGCACCACTGAAAAGACATAGAATGACAAAATGGATAAAATATCATGAGGCAACAACATATTGTCTTCAAGAGACTCATCTCTCCAAAAAGGATATCCACAGATTTAAAGTAAGAGGATGGGAAGCAAATGTTCGGGTGAACACAACACAAAAGAAAGCAGGAGTTGTGATTTTAATATCAGACAAAATACCCTATAAGCTATCAAAAATTTTAAAAGATACAGAAGGTCACTCTATAATGATAAAAGATTCAATCTATCAACAAGAAGTAGCCATCCTAAACATATATGCACCCAACATAGGAGCACCAACTTCATAAAGCAGCTTCTAAGCAAACTTAAAAAAAGATATTGACTCAAATATTATCATAACTGGGGACTTTAATACCCCACTCACAGCCCTAATCAGATCATCAAGACAAAAAATCAGTAAGGAGATTAGAATCTCAATGTGACACTTGAACAATAGACTTAACTGATACCTACAGATACTCCACCTAACAACCACAGAATATACATTCTACTCATCACCACATGGAATGTACTCTAAGATCGACCCCATCCTTGGCCATAAATCAAGCATAAAAAAATTTCATAAGATTGAAATTCTGCCATGCACCTTCTCAGACCACCGTGAAATATTAATAAATATCAACACCAACAAAGTTCCCCCCAAACCCACAAAGACATGAACACTAAACAGCATGATGCTAAGAACTCCTGGGTCAACATGGAAATCAAAACAGAGATTAAAAGATACCTGGAAATAAATGAAAATTAAGAAACATCTTATCAAAACCTCTGGGATACCGTGAAATCAGTAGTAAAAGGAAAATTCATATTGCTACAAACACACATGAAGAAAATGGAAAGATCACAAGTTAACAGCCTAATAAGTCACCTATGGAAGCTGGAAAAGAAAGACCACCAAAAACCTAATGTCAGCAGAAGAAACCAGATCACCAAAATAAATGCCCAAATCCAGGACATGGAAGACAAAAAGATAATACAAAAATCAATGAAACAAAAAGTTGGTTCTTTGAAAGGATAAACAAGATTGATGGTCCCCTAGCTAGACTGAAAAAAAGGGGTAAAAAGCCAGAATAAACATAATCAGAAACACAAAAGATGAAGTTACAACTGACCCTGAAGAAATGCAAAAGATTATCAGAGACTGCTATGTGCACTTGTGTGGAAACAAACTTGAAAACCTAAAGGAAATGTAGAACTTTCTGACATCACACAACCTCCCCTGGCTGAAACAAGAAGAAATCGAGACCCTAAATACACCAATAACAATCCAGGAAATTGATTATGCCATAAGAAAACTACCTACACAAAAAAGCCCTGGGCCAGATGACTTTCCAGCAGAATAAAAAAAACACACAAGGAAGAAATGATACCAATCCTATTGACAGTATTCCAGGCAATTGAGAAAGATAAAACTCTCCTCATGTCATTTTATGAAGCTAACATCACATTGATACTCAAACCAGGAAAAGGTTCAGCAAAAAAAGAGAACTACAGCCCAATATCCTTGATGAACATATATGCTAAAATTCTCAACAAGATCCTAGTAAACTGGATTCAACAACACATCTCAGAAATCATCCACCACGATCAAGTATGCTTCAACCCCGGGATGCAAGGCTGGTTCAACATTCATAAGACCATAAACGTCATTAAATATATCAATATACATAAAAACAAAACCCACATGATCATATCATTAGATGCAGAAAAAGCTTTTGATAAAATCCAGCACCCCTTCTTGATAAAAACCCTTGAACATCTAGGCATAGATTGAACATACCTCAAAATAGTAAGAGCCATGTGCGAGAAAACCACAGCCAGCATACTGCTATACAGACAGAAATTGGAACGTTTCCCGTGAAAACTGGAACAAGACAGGGATGCCCACTCACACCCCTCCTGTTCAACATAGTCTTGGAAGTTCTAGCTAGAGCAATCAGAGAAGAGAAGGTGATCAGGTGTATATAAATAGGAAAAGAGGAAATCAAGTTATCCCTCTTTGCAGATGACATGATTCTATACTTAAAAACCCAAGAGAATCTGTCAACAACCTTCTTGCTGATAAAGGACTTTGGCAAAGTCTCAGGGTATGAAATAAATGTCAAAAGACAATCGCATTTCTATACACCAATAATAAACAAACAGAAACCCAAATAAAAAGCACAATTCCATTTACAATAGTCACATAAAAAAAGAAATACCTTGGCATCTTCCTAATCAGAGACGTGAAAGACCTTTGCAATGAAAACTACAAAACACTGCTCAAAGAAATCAAAGATGACACATACAAGTGGAAAAATATTCCGTGCTCATGGATTAGAAGCATCAACTTTGTTAAGATGTTCTTTCTAAGACAATCAACAGATTTAATGCAATACCCGTTAAATTACCAGTAACATTCTTCTCAGACCTAGAAACAACAATACCAGAATTCTTATGGAAAAATAAATGATCATGAATAGCCAAAACAATTCTCAGAAAAAAAAAACAAAGCAGGAGGTATCACACTCCCAGACTTTAAATTTTATGATAAAGCTACAGTAATCAAACAGCCTGGTATTGGTACAAGAATAGGCATTTAGACCAATGGTATAGAACTGAGATTCCAGAAGCAAAACCTCAATTTCTCAACCAACTCATCTTCGACAAAGCCTCCACCACACACCACTGGGGAGAGGAGAACCTATTCAGTAAATGGTGCTGGGGAAACTGGCTGACCACATGCAGAAGATTGAAATAGGACCCCTACCTATCCCTATACACAAAAATCAACTGTAAATGGATCAGAGAACTAATCATAAAATCTCAAATATAAGAACCTTAGTAAATACAGGAGCCACCCTTATGAAAATTGGAATTGGCAACCAATTCCTGACCAAAACCCCAAGTGCCCATTCCATAAAAGATAAGTTAGACAAGTGGGACTTCATCAAACTGACAAGCTTCTGCAAAGCCAAAGAAACCATCAAAAGAGCAGGAAGACAGATCACAGACTGGGAAAAAATATTTGCCAACTCTATGTCTGATAAAGGCCTAACATCTAGGATCTATAAGGAATTCAAACGTGCTGAAAAGAAAAAAACAAACAGCCCCATTACAAAGTGGACAAAAGATATGAATAAACAGTTCTCAAAAGAAGATTTTCAAGCAGCCAACAGAGCCATGAAAAAGTGATCAGTCTCACTAGTCATGAAAGAAATGCAAATTAAAACTACACTGAGATACCACCTAACTCCAGTCAGGATGGCCATCATCAATAACTCAAAAGATAACAGATGTTGGAGAGGATGTGACAAAAAGAGAACACTTCTACACTGTTGGTGGGAGTGTAAACTTGTACAGCCTCTGTGGAAAACAGTGTGGCATTTCCTAAAAGTTCGAAAAATTTGATCTTCCATATGACCCTGCAATTCTCCTACTGGGAATATACCCGGAAGAACTCAAATCATTCTATAAAAAAGATACCTGCACATGTATGCTTATCGCAGCATTGTTCACAATAGCAAGAACATGGAACCAACCATGCTGTCCGTCAAAAGAGGACTGGATTTAAAAAATGTGTTACATATACACAATGGAATATTACGCAGCCATAAAGTAGAACAAAATCATGAACTTCGCTGCAACCTGGATGGACTTAGAGTCTATAATACTGAGTGATCTTTCACAGAAACAAAGAATGAATATCACATGTTCTCACCCATAAGTGGACCTTGAACAACTATCATAATACTGTAAGAAAAGGATTGACAGTCGTGGAAAACTGTGGGAGGTGGGGGGGCGGGGAGGTTGGTTTGGCAGTGGTGATTCTGCCTGTGGCAGGGGAGGTACACCTCATCAACAAGGGTAATTGCATGATGAATATTTGTATACCTAACCCTGAATTGTACCCCACAATTTTAAAATAAAAAATTTAAAAGTTAAGAAAAAATTTGGAATCTATTAACTCCCCCCCGTAAAAGGGTCTTAGCTAGCTTCAGGGGTACATATATGTTACCAATGTCGTTGATGTTGAGGACAACTCTTCTATCTCAGTACTCCTCAAATTGTACTGCACGCACAAATTGTCAGAAGATCTTATTAAAATACAGATTTGGATTCAGTAGTCCTGAGATGGGTCCTGAAAGCTGCATTTCTAATGGGTTCTTAGGTGAAGAAGATGCTTCCTGTACGTGGCTACATTTTGAGTAGCAAGTCTGCAGACCTACACTGTCTAGCATCATAGCTACTGGCTACATGTGCCTATAGAATTTCAATTTAAAGTAATTCAATTTAAATATTCAGTTCATCAGTCATATTTGCTACATTTGGAGTGCTCAAAGCAACATGAAGCTGGTGGCTATCATGCTGGGCAGAAAGAAACGTAGATCCTTTCTATCATTGCAGAAAGTCTATTGGACAATGTTGCTCTAGATTAGTTCCATGAAATTAATAATGACATGATAATGTAACTGAATTCATTTAAATAGTTGTTCAAAGATGTCCTTCAAAACATATGTGAGACTAACTTATTATGAGTAACTTTGCCATTTTTCTGATCCATGCAACAAAAGCAGACATTTTTAAGGGTATTTTTTAATGCTTTAAACTTAATAGCTTAAAGTTGCCCAACTAATTTTTTATAAACTTCCCTAGTGCCATGTCTTTATAAGCTGCATAAACTGATAATGTGATGACTGATGCATGATATTCCATTCTTTGTGGGATAAAAGATTCTATTTAAAAGATAAAATAATTAAGAATACTTGATATGGAGATAGAAAAATCCCTTACTTACCATAAATGATTTTTCTATTAAAAACATGGTCCTCCATAAAACTTACAAGGAACAATTTCCACGAAAAAAGTTTCACTGGGGCAAATACAATGCTAGGCCTCAAAGGTTAGTAGGCGGGATAATGTTTCTCCTGGGTGCACCAGAGCAGACAGCGTGCTGAGAGGCATTCCTTGTGGTTCGCTCGGGCAGTTCTCACTCTGATGAGAGCTGGCCAAGCTCCGTATACCCCACCTGACTCAAGGAAACATTCCAAGATAGGCTTTCCAAAAACATTCCTAATCTGCAGAGTTCACAAGCTGAGACGAGCCTACTTGGAGTGAAGATCAAATATAAAAACTAATAAAAATAAGAAGGGGAAAGAGGGAGAGGCCTTTTTAGACTGTACTATGGGCTCTTCTTTAGGATATTTTCTGTCTCTTCTATATCCATGACAACTGACTGTATACCCGTAAGGATTAATTTATGAATGTAGCATACCCGATTGATAGCTTGTCGACTGGAGTTACAAGAGTATCTCAATAACAAAGCCTAAAGCCTTTTTGTCAAGCATGCTGGTTTTGAAAGTGATGTGGAGCCAGATGTTTTTGGAGAAGTGAAAAAATCTCTACCCTCTCATTGGTCTTTCTTTTTGTACTTAACCATACTTCCATAAAAATTTTCAGTAAAGAAATAATAAGAGACAAAGAGAGAATGTTCCATCAGTTTCCATTCCTGTTTTGCCAGTATCCAGACATACAAGATTAGCAACTTTTATAATTTCATCCTCCAGGGTAGATGTTCTTCTTGTCAGTTCAGTTCTCATTTGGGTAGATGTGTCTTGGCTTTGAAATGTTCAGACATCAGTAAAATTCCCCCACAGGGAACACGCCTATAAACTCCCTTGGAATCTAAATATAAGAAATAGGTCTTCCTGTTGCCATATCAACTGTCACTCTAGTTTTTGAGAGACTGTAACTGGTACCACCATTCTCTCAGTCTCCCAGCTTTCACATGTACAACTTCAGCGAACAACTCTTGACTCTGTGCTCTAAGGCCTTGCAGTAGAGTCCCAGTGATGATCATAATTATAAGAGGCGAGATTGGGAGCATTGTTTTTGTTATTTAATTGGGACAAATATAGAGATATTTGGTGTAAAAAGTAGGATTTCCTTTTGCTCTTCAGGTTAAAGGTAGGATATGAGGGAAGACAAGTTTTCACAAGGCAACGTTCTGCTGGAGCTCAGTGTGCCATATCTGCCCCTCTTAGGCAGATATGGCCTCTTCGGTGTGCACCAGTGTTTTAAGTATGCTTTTGTTCCTCTACCAGCCTGGGCTCCACATTTGCTTGTGTGACTCTTGCTTCAGAACCCATTCATCTCTTGTCAGTTTCATTGTCTAATAAACCTGTGGGCATAAGAGTGATAGCCCTTAGCGGTGCCATGGTAAGAAAGGCCAGCTTATGAAGATGGAACTGGAGGCCGAGTTCTCTGCAACTCCTCAAGGAGCAGTTGGCATTTGCTGGTTATCTACTATATACTAGACCATCACTTAGGTGCCCCCAGAGAGTGGAACCTCTATACTTATTTGTCAAATGAAAGAAAAAAAATGGATATCTTATGAATTTTTCACAACAGTCAAATATACTAATGTGTGTTATTGACTATATAGACTTGATATGAAATATAATGGAGTAAACTCTAAAGCCAAGCATGAAAGATTTTTTTATAATCCTTCACCTATTTCTCCTTAAAAGCAAAATGGTTTGGGTATTCATGCATTTGCATGCACTTTTCTTTTGTTTCTTATTAGATAAGCTTCATTATCTTAAACTTCAATGTGTTTTGAAAATATAAGATTGTGTACATAATGTCATAGATTCTCAGAATTTATAGGTGACTTGGGAATTTTCCAAGGGTAATTTTCTTGATAATCAAGTTTTTCCCTACAATTGAATTGTATCAAGTAGAGAAAACTTGACTATATTTATGAAAGTTTCTAAGTATTGGTGTTACTTTAAAACTGTATTTTAGAGAGAGTAGGCTAGAGTTTTGTGATAAGTGAAATGTTAATCCTGAGTAGTTTGAAACAGGACTGTTAGTCCTTTCTTTTTCCTCTAAAGTTTACATAACTTGATACAATTATTAAATGGGTTGTTTGTTTTCCAGCTAAAACAACTACAAGGACACAAAGACTGTCCTCTACACTTTCACCTAGGAACAAATATCCCAGCTACTTGAAAGAACAGTTCTTCATCAGTTACAGAAAAACAAAGATGACAGACATGTACCAATGTGTTAAGTGACTATTCCAAAGTCTTCTTACCACAAAAGCAATTTATTCAACTACTTTAGAATGTGTTTTTCAATTAATTAAGTCATCAAAGACAAAGTTCTACCTAAATTTGCAAGTTCTCCAGAAGGCAATACCCAGGTCATCTTGGATGATGTAGTTGTGTAGTAGCAGCTCTAAGAATGCTCTAGGAATGTCTTCCCTTCCAATAGATTTCAACCAAGTATTTATCTACTGCTTATTCCACTATAAGAGTTCATTTTTGAATGGTGGCCATGTGGGAAGTTGGGGTTAAACTGGTTCTACCTGCAGGAGCTTTTAGAGAACAGCTTCTTGTATAGCCTTTTTCTGTGACCAGCAAAGGGCATGCAAGAAGGATTCCTTGTTTAGGTTTCATCATTATCCTTAAATAAAACGTACATTTAAATGCACATAATTTAAATGAAAATAAATGAAGATATGTGCCAGACAATTTTACACTTAAATTCTTTTACTAGCCACTGCCCAAGGTGATATCAGTCCTTTCTCTTGAAACCTGTAATTAGCTTGTGAATAACACAATGATAGGGCATTGTGTTTTCTGTGATAAAGACACTATTTTGTCTACCATAAACACTTAAATATATATTTTTGAAGCTTGTTTTGATACTGATTTTTCAATATAAGAAACTTCAAAAAATAAGTGACTTGAGCCCCTCTAGACCTCTGGAAAACCCTGCTTGCAAATGAAGTATTTTTTTAACCAAAATTTTAGAATATTAGTGTATGAAGTATAATTAGATAATTCAGCCACAAATTAATTGCAATCTAGCTCTTGCTGGAACTCTTTTAAGAGGCAGCCTAATTAACATGTTAAGTCTCTCCTCTATCTGGGACTAGTTTTGTCTCCAAGTTACCTGAGTAATGGTGCTGGTCCTTGTGACATCAGCCAGGCTCCGTTGTCACAGTTCCTGCCGAATTGCCGGCCCTGTGCTAAGATTTCCTCTTGGCTCCAGCTTTTGTAGGATGCCAGAGACTCATCATTTCAAGTGTCATTTATTCCAGTTTCTTAATTTTAGAAATAAGAAATCGAAGACCTGAGAAGTGAAATGACTTGCTCACAAATCACAGAGGTGGTAAGTGGCAGAACCAGGACTAGAAAGCCTCCACTGTTTCCTATATGTGGCAACCCGTTGGGAATGGCGCTCTCCCATCCCCTCTTCCACTGTGTATTCTTTCTCTTCCATGTACCTTATCATAGTTTCTGGTTTGACCACCTTGGGTGAATAGTGTTGAGTAGAGAACATTCCTTCTGCTGCTCGGGAAATTCTTGCAGAGGACCCACTCATCCATGTTTCTCTTTGCCAACAGCTCTACATGCGCATATCCCCACTGGAAACTTGGCACCAGAGGTCTAGTTATCATGCCCTGTATTTTATGGTTTGCTTCCTTCAACTTTATTTCACAATCTACTATCAACCACCAATATGCCAAGGACAGGCATCTTTTTGTCTCCCAAAGCAATTCTTCATATGATAACATAACATTGCTAATGTCAATCAAATTTAGTGGTTTAAAGTGCCGATAAGCTTACAACATATATCTCCCGTAATTAAGGATTTTCCCCATCAGGCACCAGTGGAATTATCCTGTGGTGATTAGTCATAGGCTGTAACAAGTTACATTGTCTGCTTAGTGGTTAGCATTTTTTTAAATTGCTTAAATCTGAAGCCTGTAATAGCTTTTGTAGTGTCTTTGTTTTTCTACAATGTTTTGTTTATAGATGGAAACGCATCAAAAAGTTATCTTTCTTTTCATATTTCTTAGCTTGTCAGTGGAGGATTTTGCATTTGGTCCTAGTTACCATAGGGAGCCAGAGACATTCCACTGAGGTCTTGGATGTTCCATATGTCAGAGTCCCAGATGGACTGCAGATGACAATTAAAATGAAGGTTGTCTTTGGGTAGCTTTCTACTAAAACATACCAAACACAATTTCATTAGATGATTCATGTTTCAGGGGTTATTTTTCTCAATTGTTATATGGTTATGGAAGTAATTGAGACATCTCCAAGATGATAAGCAATTGTGAAAATTCAAATTCATTTTTTATTTGAGTGTCAGTACTAAGTATTCACTATCATTTTAAAGGAGGAAAAAGTGCTCATCTAAGTTCAAATGAATGCATTCATGTACCACTGGAATTGTTAGGATGTTTATTTCATAACTTGTTTCAACACCATTTAAAAAAAGAAAATTATTAAATACTATATTAGGATAGTTCTAGGATTATCTCAAAGTTCACCTGTTATTTTAGAAAACATAATTTGCCTCATATTGTTTTAAAGATTAAAAATATTTTATCTTTCATTAGCAAAGATTCATTTAATTACTATCATTTTAAATATTCTTTAGAAAATGTTAGTTCATCAAACATGCCAAAGGAAAAAATCAAACAGGCCCATTAAAAAGTGGGCAAAAGGCATGAATAGACACTTCTCAAAAGAAAATATATGGGCAGCCAACAGACACAGGAAAAAGTGCTCAGATTCACTAATCATCAGAGAAATGCAAATGAAAACCACACTGAGATACCATCTAATCCCAATAAGAATGGCCATCATTAATAAAACAAGCAACAACAGATGCTAGCAAGACTATGGAGAAAAAGGAATGCTTTTACATTGCTTGCAAAGAGGATGCAAACTAGTGCAACCTCTTTGAAAAATATTATGGTGATTTCTAAAAAGACTAGATATTGACTTTCCATATGATCCAGCAATCCCTCTACTGGGAATATACCTGGAGGAACTCAAATCCTTCTACAAAAAAGATAACTGCACATGCATGTTTATTGCAGCACTATTCACAATAACAAAAGCATGGAATCAACAATGCTGCCCCTCGAAACTGGACTGGATAAAAAGAATATAAAATACATATACACAATGAACTGTAACACAGTCATAAAGAAGGACAAACATATGAATTTTGCAGCAACAAAGATGAATTTAGAATCTATCATATTCAGCAGTCTATCACAGAAACAGAGCAGAGTATCACATGTTTTCACTCATAAATGGACCCTGAACATTTACCATAATACTATAAGAAAGGGATTGGCAGTAGTGGGATACTGCCAAGGTGGGGTAGAGGTACAACATCAATAAGGGTACCTGATCTCAAACCAGGCAAAGTAGGGACCAAAGGGAGGCCCAAACTTGACCTGTACAATGTCTACTTGTATACCTAATTCTGAACTGTACCCCACATCTTTAAACTAAAAAAAGAGAAAAGATGTTGAGAGAGTTCAAAAAGAATGTAGAAGACATAATATACAACTTTAAGTAATAAAAACCAAATACAGAGTTAAAATACTTAGAAATGCAAGTAAACAGAAACTTAGAAGATGTACATGAACACATAGAGTGAGGATCATCTAAGTGTAGAAAGCAGAGAGGGGATTGGGAATACAGTAAGTTGTGAATAGTTACTGACACCTAAGTCCAGGTGCTTAAATGATAATGACTTTTGGGTTTAAATGTATTAATAAATACATTTAAGGTCTAGAGGAGAAGGGGAAACACATTTCTCGACCTTGGAGGGTTAATATAACCTAAAGGAACAGGAATTGGCGTGATGGATGTCAAAAGGCTGCCCTATCTGGGTCTTAAGTTTGAGGAGGCCATAAATACTGGCAGTTAATTTGTTGCTTGTCAGGAAGGCAGAAGCATCATGAATGTTGACATTCACCTGGAACTGTATTCTCCATTTGGTTATTTAAATGTCATGTTGCCAACAATTGCGCGAGTTGTTCCTAGGTGTTCATAATTGATCATAAATGGTGAGCCAATTTTGTTGGAAGGGAACAGTGGAAGCCTAGGTCTCACTTCCAGGATAGTGTGTATGAGGTTAATGTGTCAGCTTGGCTAAGTGATGGGACCCGGTTGTCTGATCAGACGCGGGTGTAGATGTTATTGTAAAGGGACATTTAAGTTGTGATTACACTTTAAATCAGTAGATGCTGAGTAAAACAGATTACCCTCCATAATATGGGTAGACCTCACCCAATCAGTTGAAGGCCTTAAAGGAAAAAAGGCCGAGGTTCCCTTAGGAGGAAGGAATTCTGCCTCCAGACTGTCTTCATAGTCAAGATTGCAACATCAGTTCTTCCCTGGGTCTCCAGCCTGCTGACCTGCTCTGCACATTTTGGGCTTGCCAGCCCCTACAATTGCATGAGCCAAATTCTTGAAACAAATCTCTCTTTCCCCCCTCCCTCCCCTTTCCCTCTCTCTCTCCCTTTCTCTCTTCCCTTCCTTTCCCTCCTTCCTCCCCCCTACAACTGCATGAGTCAATTTTTTAAAACAAATCTCTCTCTCTCTCTCTCTCACTCTGTCTCTGTCCGTCTCTCTGCCTGTCTTTCTCTGTACATACATCTTATTGCCCTGTTTCTCTGAATAACTCTGGTTAATGCATTATATGAACATTAGTTATTACTCATAGTGACTGGTTTTTCCTCAAGTGTCCAGTAAAATGTTATCTTTCAGTGGCCATCAATACTACCTCTATTCAAGAAACAATATCAAAACTGCAGAGATATAGTCAACTTTAAAAGTATATGTTTCTTAGTTATAGGTTTATATTTATTTGTACATTTCCATAAAAAAGTATTTCTGACAATTTAAAAAATATTTCTGTGTTGTCTAGGTTTTTGTTACTTTTAAATTTGATTCGCATATATTGGAAGCATTTTGTATTCACATTTTATTTAATTGTACATGGAACTATAATTTTTCTGTCTTCCTTTCCTTTCCTCTCTTTCTTTCTTTTATCAGCACTATATAATATTTTGAGATTTGTTTATAATATTTTAATGTATGAATCTTCACTTGCTATCAATAGAAAACAACATACTTTAATCACACATTTAATTTTCTGATTTGATGTCTTATTTAGGAAATAATTTAGTGAATGTGGAAACATATAGTCAAGTTTCAAAAATTTCACTCTACTAATAATGCACAAGTCCTCTGATTTTTTACCTCACTCTCTGTTCTTAAATTTGATATTATATGTAAAATTAATATATTAAACCAGATGAAACTGCTGATATTAAATCATTTTCTGACCTACAGAAGCATCAGTTTTATCACTGAGTCATCAAATCCTAAAGAAATACCTCTGATACATGGGACTATCTACATCAGAGAGTGGGAAAAGATGACAGGGATCGTCCTCAATAACAACAGACACTAGGGACTCATAAAGTGGGATAGAAGTGATGCAGGGGCAAGGGTTGAAAAACTCTCTCTGGGGTACCATGTTCACTATTTGGGTGGTGGGTTAAACAGAAGCCAAATGCTTACCATTACACAATAGGCTCATGGAACAAGTCTACACATGCACCCCCTTAAATCTAAAATAAAAATACAGCTTAGGCTGCATAGCAAGACCTCATCTCCACAAAAAATGGGGGGGAAACTTAGCTAAGCATGGTGATGCAAGCTTGTAGTCCTAGCTACTCAGGAGACTGAGGTGGAAGGGTTGCTTGAGGCCAGGAGTTCGAGGCTGCAGTGAGTCATGATTGTGTATTCCAGCCTGGGTGACAGAGTGAGGTCTCGACTCAAACAAACAAACAAATAAAACCTAATATAGTATAAATACTATGTAAAAATTAAAAAAGAGTAAATGTACTCAAAATCCAAATGCCGCCCAGGCCTTACTGAACTAGCAGAAGAAGCATAATGTTTATAGTTGCTCGAATTTAAGAGAGGTCAACCCTGCGAGGTGATTGAATAGGGAGATTTACTGATAAATGTTAATGGTATAATAAAGAGTCCTATTTTTAAGAACAATCCTTTGGGCGATAAGGTTTACAAAATTTTTAAATTCCAATTATAGGTGGAAAGTAGAACTTTCCATTTTGAAAGTTAGGAAGACAAGAAAGTGATAAACTAAAAGAAGGAAGACTCCTACAACATATAAGAGGATCAATACTGGGTCATGGATCTGAGATGCACATGAAAAAATAGAATCAGGTTCACAAAAAGAGATCGGCAGTACATGGGATAAAAGTAGGAACAGAGACAAATCAATATACTGCAATCATAAAGTAATTTGGTTCTATCACAATACAATATTATAAGAATTTTAAGAATGATAGCAAATAATGCTTTAGAACAAAGCTATAAATGTATGGATCATTGTTGAAAACATTTTTGAAAGTTTTATAATTCCAAGTATTTTGCTTTGTGGTAGTTACTTCTACTAATTATTATCATCTTCAATTTATTTATTTATTTATTTTATTTTTTGAGTAGGAGTCTCACTCTGTCGCCCAGGCTGGAGTGCAGTGGTATGCTCATGGCCCCTGCAGCCTCAACCTACCTGCTGGGCTCAGGTGATCCTTCTGCCTCAGCCTTCCAAGTAGCTGGAACCACAGGCATGTGCCACCATGCCTGGCTGATTTTTTAAATTTATTGTAGAGACAAGGTCTCGCCAAGTTGCCTAGCCTGGTCTTGAACTCCTGAGCTCAGGTAATCCTCTCACCTCCACCTCCCAACGGATGACAGGTGTGAACCACTGCACCAGGCTATCTTCCTCATTGTAAACCATGTTATTCATTTATACACAAAAAGAATGTTCTAAAGAAAGTTGCATGAGGTAGTACTGAAATAAGAAAAAGATGATGATTGAAGCATAATATTTTGTTACAATAAATACAGTATAAGTTTCCTTTTGGGGTCAGACAGGGCTACTGCTCTGAATATAGATGGGTGAGTTACAATATTTGTGTTAAAACTATGGTCTGGATTTTACTGTACTAAAACTTGTCATGTAACATGTGGTTCACTGAGGGTCGTTCCCTCAAGTACATGATGTGCTGTGTGAAGTCTGAAACTAGTAATCTTAATGGTACATAAAATGGTAGAATTGAAATGTGGTCTGGACAAGATGCCACAAAATATCAGAAGAAAAGACGCTGTCACATTGTTGTTTGCCTTATGGTCATTACCATACCTACTGATTTAAGTGTTTTGTTTGCTAGTTTTTAACTCAGCTATAACCTAAACATTTAGGTCAATCCAGTGAATACTTAAAGTCATGTTCTTATTTGATGTTTACAACATAAATAGTCACACATAATAAAAAATGTTGAACATAGTCAAGGCAATATAGACTAAGGAAAACAAAGAGATAGGGAAGGTATCCTAAATATCTTTAAGTCTTGGACCCTCTTGCAGAGAGAAAGTTTTCTCCTACACTGTTTTAGACTAGTAGTTTACCAACCAACAGTCTTTAGGATTTGATGCTGCCATGTGGTGTTTTTTTTTTTTAATTATCTTTGACTGGAGTGCAGTGGCACGCTCATGGTCACTGCAGCCTCCACCTGCTGGGCTCAGGTGATGCTTTTGCCTCAGCCTTCCACGTAGCTAGAACCATAGGCATGTGCCACCATGCTCACCCGGCTAATTTTTTGATTTACTGTGGAGACGAGGTCTCACTAAGTTGCCCAGGCTGGTCTCAAACCCCTAGGCTTAGGCAATCCTCTTGCCTCTGTCTCCCAAAGTGCTAAGATGACAGGTGTACGCCACCATGCCCAGCTAATTTTTTTTTATCTGTTGTAGAGATGAGGTCTCACCAAGTTGCCCAGGCTGGTCTTGAATCCTTGGGCTCAGGCAATCCTCTTACCTCCACCTCCCAAATTGCTGAGATGACAGGCATGAGCCACCGTACCCGACCCACGTAGGGTTTTTAAAATGGAGTTATTTCACATACAATTCTGCTTCTCAAACATCTCTTGGAAATTGAGAACCCTTTAGCAACATGAGGACTGCTTCCTCACATGACAACACTCATCAGTTGTGGAACTATAGCTCCCCTTCCAGATGAGGGAAGAACTCACTACTTGCCACAGTGCCCGCCACTCCTGGCTGACTTCATGGAGCTGATATCCTCCGCCTGATTCCCGCAGTCATCAGGACATATTTTAGATCAGCATGACAACTCTAGTCTTCCAACAGCAAGGCAGGGGATCTCATGAGGGGGTGGGTACCCTTGCTGTGAAGTATTGAAGGAGGAATTGAGAATAGACTTGAGATTTGCCTAGATGGCCTAGCCTGTTAGAAGTCTTTTCATTGCTAAACTCCTTTGATTCACTTCATTAGCACAGAACCATTTTCTGAAAATGTTAGTCTTTACAAAATTATTTTTATTTAATACCATTTTAATAAAATGATAATAATTTTATATAAGAAATCAATAAATTTTCTGAAAGTGTTAGTCTTTATAAAGTTCTTTTCATTTATTTTAATACCATTATAATAAGAATGACAATAATTTTATATACTAATAAATGAAGACATACAACTAGCGTATATCTCAGATAATTACTAAAGAGTGTCTATTCCTAAGCCCAGGACCTTATTGTCCAACATACTTATCTGCTCATTTGGCATTTATTTTAAAAATATCTTCTGTGTTCAGGTTCCTAAAAATATAGAGCTGCGGTGGTGAATAGGCAAAATACTTTCCTTTATGGGAGTTTATCTTTTGGCATAGGAAATAGAAAATAAATAAGCATATAATTTCAGAGAGTAACAAGTGTTATGAAGAAAATGAATCAGTTTACTTAGGATGATGACCTCCAGCTCTATGTAGGAGCTAAACGGTCACATAGATGGAAATAATAGACACTGGGGACACCAATAAGGGTGGAGAGGCTAGGGGCTTAGGGTTCAGAAACTACCTATGGAGCACAATGTTCACAATCGGGGAATGGGCCACCTGAGACCCAATCCCCACCACTCTGCAACATGTCCATGTAATGAATACGTGTGTGTACCCCCTGAATCTAAAAAGAAAAAAAAGAAATGAGAGAGAGTAAGGCAATCTGTGTGTGCTCACTTAGAAAAGGTGGTCTGGAAATGCTTCCCAAGAAAGAACATTTGAGCAGAGAATGAATGATTAGAAGGGATGAATTATTCAAGGGTATGGGGAAAGAGCATTCCATTCCAGGCAGGAACAACAAAAAAGGGTGAGAGACAGAAATGAATTTGACTTTTTCAAGGTACAACAAGGAGGCCATGGTGGGTGGAGTCTACTGAGCAAGGGAGAATGGGAGAGAAAGGAAGCCAGGTTGTGGGAAATATTTTGAGAACCACAGGAAAATGTCAGAAGATTTTAATCAGAAGAATAATGTGATTGGAGTCAGGCTTTGAAAGATTACTTTGGCTCATCTGTAAAGAATAGCACAGGGACAAAAGGCGTTATAGGGGACTAATTGGAAAGCTGTTTCTATAGCCCAGGACGGATGGCACCAGTGAATTGACAGGATGGCACCAGTGAATTGACAGGAGGGGAGATGCAGGATTCATACTGAAGAGAGCACTTATGGGATTTGTTGATGAACTGAACTGGGGAAAAACAGAGAAAGAGACAATTCAAGGATGGCCTTGACATTTCTCAGTCAAGCAATTGGAGGAATGAATTAAATGAGTGAAGACTGGGAGAGCAGCTTCTCCCAACAAAAAGCAAGTAGCATGTTACATTCTTCCTAGAAAATAGTATAGTGTAGACTGGGCACAGTGGCTCGTGCCTGTAATCCCAGGACTGCTTCAGCCCGGGAGTTTGAGGCTAGCCTGGACAACATAGCAAGACCTCGTCTCTACAGAAAAAATACAAAGATTAGCCAGATGTGGTGGCCCATGCCTGTAGTCCCAGCTACTTGGGAGGCTGAGGTGGGAGGATGGCCTGAACCGAGAAGGTCAAGGATGTGATCAAACCACTGCACTCCAGTTTGGGTGACAGAGAAGAAAGAAAAGAAGAAAGGAAGGAAGGAAGGGAGGGAGGGAGGGAAGGAAGGAAAGAAGGAAGAAAATGATACAGTATAAATACACAGAGAAATATATTGGGTACTAGGCATTAATACACAAAGTGACTATGACATGGTCCCTGATCTTTAAGAATTTATTGTCTAGTGGAAAAAAGTACACATCTCAAAAAAGTCAATAAACATTTATTCAACATGAAAGAGATATGAACAAAGAGAAGGAGGAAGGGACTTTCAGGATTCTCATTGCTTTATGATAAAGAGGTGAATAGACAGTTTCAACCATAAGCTTAATTGACTACCTCAGGATGGCTATTAGCACAACTTGTGGAAAACATTCTTGCCATTCACCTATTCCTTTATGGGGGAAAGACTGGCTTTCCCAGAAAGTCAATCTTTTCACAGAAGTCTCATTTTCTAACTTTTCAATTATCCCAGTAATTCTCTGATTATCCCTTTATATTACATGATGGAAAGAATACGAAACATGAAATAAATGTATTTGTCTGTTCCTCTTTTATCTACAAATTCTCATCTTATTTCTACTCCCTGTCTCTTTCTGTTGCAGCAGCAACCAAAATCTAACAAGCATTTCTTGAGAGTCCATTGTGAGTCAACTACTTGTTTGTTGTCACATTTTTTTACTTTCTGGCATGTTAACCTTTGAGTATGTTAAAATTGCCAGCTGTTTTTAGAAAACGTTCTTAGACTTCTTCTCTTTCTTTTCTTCACATCTCCTATCTGTCTTTTTCATTTTGTTCTCATTCCTCTCATTGTGCTTACATCACAAATAACCTGATCATCTTTGCCATACTTTTTGCTTCTCGTGATTTAGACCAGTCTGTCTTTTTCCTTCACGTATGCTTATTCTCATGTCTTATTCTTCAATCTGAGCTTCCTTGTACGAGGGCAGATCCCTCCCCGCAAAATGGAATTATCTTTTGGAGGGCGGGCCCTTTGTAGTACACTCGAAATTTGTTCATCTGGATCAAATAGTCAAGCAAAGTTTTTATCTGGAAGCTTTGGAGAAGGTTGCGCCATGATCTGTGTCACGATCCCCAGTTGTGGCAAACAGATGACTGCTTCTTCCCATGACAATGCACCTGCCCATGCTACACTAAGTGTTCAACAGTTTTTGACCAAAAACAGCATGGCCCCTATGCCCACCCTCCCTATTCACTCCTTCTCATCCCGAGCAACTGCGTTTTGTTTCCCTGGATGAAAAATGTCCTCAAAGGGAAAAATTTTGCCCATGTAGAAGAGATGAAACAAAAAATGGCAGAAGCACTAAAGGGCATTAAAATTTACAGTTCAGAAATGGTTTTGAGCAGTAGTAAAAGTGTCTCAGTAGGTGTGTTGCATTAAATGGAGAGTACTTTGAAGGTGACTGAATAAACATGGATTAAAAAACATACATTTTTAAATAAATAAATTCCGGGTTTTTTTTGGTCCCTCTCCCACTCCTTAGTTACCATTGATCGTTATATTTCCAGGTTGTTCTCTGTTCATATCACTTAATTTTGTTCTCTGTAACATGCTCTTCAGTCTACCATTTCCTCAGTATATCCATTATCCATATTAAACACATTTATCATATGAACTTTATGCAACTTAAAATTATTTGACAACTTGGTTGGATTAAAGCCTTTCTGAACATCATCATGAATGGTCAATCCTGCCAAACAGCTATGTCTGCATTTTTTTCTTCTTGGTGCTCACTGAAGTTTCCATTGATAGTTTTTAAAAAAAATTCTTACAAACAGCATTTGAGTAGGGACTGAGTGAAGACTGTAGCTATTATCCAATAGTACCAAATATGAATCCAAAATAAAAGGTTAGACCATTAGATTTGAAGAAGATAATATGACATGAATGAAAATACATATGAGAAAAAAAAAAAAACAAGGAGAGAAACATTTCCCAGGTGCTTACTTTTTAATAAATCTTTAAGAGTCCCTTATTAGAAATTTCTGGCATTATGGGTTCAGGAAGAATTATACTTCTTTGAAACAAAACAGATTTCCTTTTTTCTCCCATGTACTGCTAGAAAGACTGAAGTCGAATAAGGGCTCAAATTAGATTTTCTTTCTTTCTTAAATTGACTGTTCTGTAGACATTTTATTTCCTTATTTACTGCTACATTTAATTTATTATTTTATTATTATCTGTGTAAGCTGCCTCAATCATTTCTGGTGTGAGTTGGGATATAAACACCCTTTCTTAATATCTCTAACCATGCGGGGTCACTGTTCACCCTTTTCTTCCTCAGTCTGACTAGAATATGAGCCATTTGGTTAGAAAAGCTGTCACATTTGGAAAGGAGCAGCCAGTCAGGGAGAAATTAAATTGTTTTTCTTTGTCTGCCTGCTGTTCCAAGTCTCTGCTGGCGTTGCCAGTTATTTGGAGGGAGAAGTGTGGGGCTTGTTCAGCTGTCAGTGAGTGTGGAGGAGGGTGGGCGGATTTGTACCAGCCCATTCTTTGTGCCATGGAGTCCAATTACTGAAGGCTGTGTGGGCACTGTGGGAGCTTCCACCAGGTAATCCTCGGTGCCTTCTGAGGAAAGAGTGTTTTGTCAGTGTTGTGAAACTGATGGTGCCAGTCTACTAGGCAAAACTCATATTTTCCATTTTCTTATCTCTGGCAGTAAGAGTCTTTGTGTTCAAAACAACCCCAAAGAATACCATTCACTAAAGCAGAATTTGCCTTAAGGTTAGTTCGGTCATCCAACAGGGGTGCAATGCTGAAGAAGTGAGAATTTTTCTGTGAGTCATTCTCTTGAGATGGCCCTGGAGCGTCAGGTCGAATACCTTTGTGTTTGTTTGAGGAATCTGATGTTGGAGATGATAGAAGTGTGACTCTCACATCTGATGGGGGTGAGAAAGACATGGATGGAGTGAATCCACACTTGATTAGGAAAAGTCACTGAGGAAGAAAATTGATCTTATGGAGAATGGTGAAAGATATATGAACCGTGGAGCTTGCTATAAAATATTGAAAGTTAATATGTGATATTTAAATTCAAAGGACACTTTGCCAGATACTTAGTGTTAATGCGTATTTGTTTCCAGACCTGTAGCAGAAATTGATGATTTAACTGCTGGGAAATTAGTCCAGTGATTTTTGAGCTGTGACTATTTTTATGGGAAAATGAGTTAGAAAACTACTATAGGAAGAAATGACCCCTTTTCCTCTTTTCATACTTGTTCAGTGATCATCTGTGCTACTATACTAAGAGCTTTGAGTGCATTATATATTTAATACTTATTATAGGCTTATGAGGGCAGCACTATTATCACCTCCAGTTTCTGAGGGAAAAAATTGGGGATGAGAAAATTATTGAAGCAACTCACCCAAGGTTACACAACTGAAAAAATGACAGAACCAAGTTCAAAGCCAGACACTGCTCAGTTATTAACTATTATGCTATATGGATTTCATTCATGATATAGGTGCAAAAAAGAAGGTAAAAATTTTCTTACCCTTAAATCTGTTAGTCATAAATAGACCAACATTTGAAGAGATTATTGAGTCATTGATACATTCATTTCTAAGGAACTAATGAGACAGGAAAAAAAATGCCCCCAGCATAGAACCCTGCAAAACCATCTCAAACATTACTGCAACATAAAATATCTATCTGCAGATGTTAAGTTTAGCAAAGTCATGTATAAAACATTTACTAAGACTACTCATGTACTAGGCCCATCTTCATCATGTTTCATGGTTTGAAAACAGGCTCTACCACTTACTAGTTGTGTAATCTTATTCATAAGTTACCTCAGTTCCCTGAATTTCATCTTTCTCACTTGTAAAATAAGGATCTACCTCGTAAGGTTGTTGTGGTGGTTAAGTGAATTCATATATGTTCAAGATGGTCTGACCCATAGTGAGTTCTCAATCGTTGGCTACCACCACCCTTAGTTCCCTTTAATTCTCACAACATTGCTTACTACATGCCAGAAAGTATTCTAAATGCTTTATATTGATTAACTCACATCTTGCCTATAACCCACATGGTGGACACTGTTATCATCCCCATTTTATGAGGGAGGATTCTGAGGCAGTGCTGAAACTTGGGATGTCTGGCTGTGGAGTAGGCTTCCTTAACTCCCACCTTAAGGCTCATAGATACCATAAGCAATCATTCCAACCTCAGACAACTAGAAAGGGCCAGAGCTGAAATTCCAACTGGTATTTTCCCATACTAAGTCTAGACTCTGCATTTTTTGGTATAATTTAGAGACTGATGAAAGTTGAAGAATTGAAAGCAGCATTCTACCTAACAGAGACGTACTAACATTGTACGCCAACGCATGCATACCTTCTAGCTTTGCCAAAATCAGATTTTCTGAAATAGAAGAATTAAATATACAGAAAAAATTAACAAATAAACTGGAAACAAGCAAGAAGATAAATTATATTAATGAAACAACATAAAATAATAGAGTATATAAAAATAAACATGAACAGAAGTGGATTCTTGAAACCCCAAAAGCTCATTTTAACATGGCAAAACAAACCAAAAGCAAGATAATTAAATTATACTTGTTTGCTATTATGTTTTGTTCTCCTGGTGATACTGAATAAAAATATTTATCAAATTATAATCTTTCAAAGAGACAAAGAAGTTAACATTTTGAATTATGTGATACTTGTATCAGCTGCGGTTCAAATTTAATGAGAGCACCTTTCATCTGCTTGTGAAGATTCAAATCTTCTCTTCAGATCAATTTCATTTATTAGTGTTCAAAAGACTGTGAAAATTTTGTGCCTCAAATATAGTGTCTGCAAAGCCAACATATAAACAAGATGGGTAGTCCTTTTCCACCCAGATTCCTGTCTTCCATAGTTTTTGCTGCCCACTCTGCAAAACCAGGAAAGACTGTTCATGAGTTCATTGTTAATGCTGGAGAGCCTGTGGTAAAAGGACAAAGACAAACCCAAATCCCTGCTCTCCTAAAACTTAAGAAGAAAAAATAAAACACCGATAATTGCATCTAAATGCAAGACAATAAAGTGATTATACACTTTCTAATGTTGCAGCTACTATTGAAAATAGGAATAATAATAGTAATGATAATACATGGTAGGTAAAATTTATTGAGGGCTTGCTTCTGCAAATACAATGCTAAGTACTTTATATGCACTCTATCTTTTTATTTTTATTTTACACTCGTGGGGTAGACATACATATTCGTTACATGGACATATTGTGTAGTGGTGGGGATGGGGTCTCAGGTGGCCCATTTACCAGACAGCGAACATTGTGCCTCATAGGTCATTTCTGAACCCTAACCCCTCCGTCCCCTTCCCCCTTATTGGTGTCCCCAGTGTCTATTATTTCCATCTTTGTGACCATTTAGCTCCTACATAGGAGTGAGAACATACAGTGTTTGGTTTTTTGTTTCTGTGTCAGTTCACTTCGGATGATGATGTTCAGTACCACCCAAGTTGCTGCAGAAGACATTACTCACAATTTATTCCTTCAGCAAGTTTTTATTAAGAGCCTACTTTGTGCTAGGCACTCTTCTAGGAGCTGGACCTTCATCAGTGAACAAAACAAGGTGTGAGCTCTGTTAAAGTTTACATTCTGCCACAAATAAGATGAGAAAAAAGTGGTACTAAGTGTTATGATTTGGCAAGTTGAGCTAATGGTGACATCAAGCTAGAAGTAGAGTACTGGGGAAGATCACAGCTAATCTGGAGAAGACATGAGGACTTCAGTTTTCCATAGGTTACATGTAGAATCTGAAGTTATAGTAGGTCATCCAAATGAAATACCCTGCGGCCATTTGTAAATAAGGAAAGAGCAGATGAAATGTAGGAACTGGAGAGAGAGATCTGGGGATGACCTTCCCAGAGGATACATCTGAAGCAATGTGGAGTTTACAACTCAGTGACTGAAAGAGTATGAGAGTAAAGTATGAAGAGCAGAGGACAGAACCTTGAGAAGCAAGCAAGGGCTGGAATGATGAGTAGGTCTATCCAAGGAAAGAGAAACAGAGCAGTCAGTGAAAGAGGAAGCAGCAGAGTCCAAGGGTAGTGAAGACATGAACACATCATTTTTTTTTCCAAGGCAATTGCTACTGGCAGTGTCAAAAAGAGCACTTTAAGTAGTGTGGAAGCAAAAAGAGGTCAGAAACCAGGCACTAGAGATGGAAGGGGGTGGGCAGGCAGGAAATGGAGGCAGCAAGTGCAAGGATGCAGAAGTAGAACATGAGCTAGAATAAATAATAAACTCAACTCAAGGATAAAGTCAACTCAACACCACTCTGCTCCCATGAAGTCTCTCTTCCATGAGACATATTGGTTTATCATCTCAATGAAGCCTACTTACTATGAAATAGTGAAAGAAAATGTACTTTTGTGTGCAGTAGTCAGTCATCAGAATATAACCAAACATCTCAAAGAGACCTCGATATCAGTCCTTGAATATGAAATGGAAAATCTGAGTCCTCCAGCGTATTTAATTTTCCCACCTTTCTTCACATAGAAATATATTTTGCTGTCAGTCAAAAAGGAAAACTCTCTCCCTGGTAGGTAGCAGTGTTTGAAGCAAGGGAGAAAATGAAACAGACTTGGTCACAAAGTTGCATTTGCATTAGAAAAATATCTTTTTTTTTTTTTTTTTGAGTTGGAGTCTCACTCTGTCTCCCAGGCTGGAGTGCGGTGATACGGTCACAGCCACCACAGCCTCGACCTGCTGGACTCAGGCGATCCTTCTGTCTCAGCCTTCCAAATGACTGGAACCACAGGCGCGTGCCACCACGCCTGGCTAACTTCTTGATTTATTGTAGAGATGAGGTCTTGCCAAGTTGTCCAGGCTGGTCTTGGACCCCTGGACTCAGGCAATCTTCTTGCCTCGGTCTCCCAAAATGCTAAGATTACAGGCTTGAGCCACCATGCCCGGCCCAGAAAAATATCATTTTGATAGAAGGAATGCTGTAATTTGTCAAGCAGATTGGTGTCAGCAGTGGAAAATCCTAATCAAATGGCAAAAACTTTAGTGCTCATATATCTCTTGGATAGATAGGTTGGCTGTGGCCCTGTGACTGCTGTGGGATTGAAAAAAAACCCAGGCAATCCAAAAGAAACTAATAGATGGGAATCATGATACATTTGGAGGATGTATAATTAGATTTCTTCAGTTTTGGCCTGTTCTTACTCTTAGCAATACATCAGAATAAGTACAAAAAATGCTCACTTAGAGTGTAGACTATGCGTACTACGATTACATTCATTTAATCTCTCTACAGGTTGCTTATGGATAGAAAAGTAGAGAAACTATCAGAGTGACTTTTCTTTCTCTTTCAGTCTAATTATATTATATTTTCAAAATAAGCAGAAAGTAATTGACAGCGAGAAATTCAAAACAACACAGATCTAGAATTTTTTTCTCAAACCTATAAATGACATTCTCATCGAGACTATACTTAATGAGAAGATTTTTCTAATTGTACTCCAAAATTCTTGTCTTGTTGGGAAAGCCTACAGGAATATTTGTTCCCTGATAGGTCCACAATAGCTTTGCTTTAAATGCTGGCACTGCTTCTCCTTGTATTTAAATACCAGAAATGGCGGAAGAGGTAAAGGGCTCAACAGCACTGAGACTCTGGCTTTGATAAGGCTTTATTCGATCACTTCAAGGTTATTATCAACTTCTGTGATCCTCATGGTATTTTGCAGAGTGCCTAGTGGTTAGTAAATAGTCATAAAGCATAGCTTAGCAAATGAACACAAAGAACACTGCTGTACTTAACAACTGTAATAAAAAACAGTTTAAATGCCCTATAAATAAGCCAAATGCACAGAGAGTAAGAGTTCAATACATATTGCTAGTTAGCAAATAATCATTGCCCAAGTTTTTGATGATTTAAGAATCTTTGTGATACAGATTGTATTCAGTGTTTCCAGCTAACCACAGTCAGAATTGACTCTATTTGAATAATGACACTTCCAGGGTGTGGTGGTGGGAGGGGGATGGGGCATGGGGGGTGTGGAGGTGTGGGAGGTGGTTGGGGGGTGGGGGTCTATGGAAATACGATACACGTGGCTGGGTGCTGCCTCCAATGTACATAAACTGCCACTACTTTATCAGATTGTAATATCTCTCCTTTCAAAATCTTAGACAGCTTGTGTGCACCATCTGCTCTTTGTCTGTATTCCTTCTGTGCTTTTCTTAATCTAGAAGAATGGTTCTTGAAATTCTTACAGGGCTCTTTAAAACGTTTGCCACATATTTTGAGAAGCATCTGGTTGGAAAAAGTCCCGCTTTCTGTATTTGTTCCCAGTTGTCTGGTGTGTGCCATGTTTCTTGTGACTCCAGTTTTGTTAACTTTTGGAGTAAATGCTTTTGCATTTGCTTCAGCACATATTTATGGGGAAACTCATTGCCTGAAGCAAGTTGTGAAGGGTTGTATAAATGAAAGACTCAGGGTCAGGAAAACTTGATTAATTCACCTGCCATCTAATTTGCACAAGGTTACCTGGACATTGGTGTTTGTTTCTTTTGCTTGATGATTTCAAGATGGACCTTGTCCCTTTAAGGAATCCTAGATACCTTGAATACTTGCTCAAACATCTGCTCTGGTTTCATCAGGGAGCTTTGGGATAGCTATAACTCACATAGCTTTGCTTCAGCAAACAAGGCACCTGCCTATCAGTAAGACAAATTTTCCAAGGAGCTAAAAAACAGCTCTGAATCTTAGTAGGGATAGAATTTTTAGTTAAGTCAGGTGCAGAAGATTATCTGTTACTGGCCACTTTTTATTATTTTCATAGTTTTGTTTTAGTTTACGTTAATTTACATATGCCCCAAATTTGAAAATTTCAAAGTATATGAAGAAGAAAACTAAAATCATACATAATGCCCAGAAATAATCAATAGCTAAAACTTACATGGAACTTACTATTTAACAAGCATTGTTCTAAGGTTTTGCTTATATTATTTCCTTTACCTTCCATGATGATTTTAATGAGATAGATACTATCATTGTCTTAATTAAAGTGATAAGGACACAGAGGTACAGGTTAAGTTACTTGCTTGCAGTCACTGGGTTAATAGGTGGCATGGTTAAGATTCAGTGCAAGCAATCTAATTCCCAGTCTAATTTTTAGCTGCTATCCTATACCATCAACACTTATTTATCACTATTAACGCTTATATGAAATTCCCTCTAGACAGCTTTCTATTAAGTTTTTAAAACAAAGCTGAGATCAGAGTATGTTTAATTACATGCCTTAATTTTGTTGATTTAGTCTTGTAACAACATTCTTCCTACACTATTTACAAACTGTTGGTGTCTGTCTTAGCCTGTTTTGTGCTGCCATAACAGAATACCCGAGACTGGGTAATTTATAAAGAACACGGAAGGGTGGGGGAAGAGAGCACGTGTGAATGAGAGAAGGCGAGAGAGGGAGATGAAGGGGTCCAGACTCTTTCTTTTATTAGAAACCCGCTCCCTTCAGTAATGGCACTCATCCGCTCATGAAGGCAGAGTCCTCATCACCTGATTTCCTCTTAAAGATTCAACTTCTCAACTGCTGAGTTGATGATTAAGTTTTCATCACATGAGCTTTGGGGGACATAGTCAAACGATAGCAATGTCTTTGTAAGAAAGATATTTTAATTCATTAAAGCTTCTGAATCCCCCTACTTTATCCATCACCTATTGACAAAAATTTGCTTTGTCTACTAAGCAGTAATCTAGTGCAGGAGGAGTCGTGTGAGTGCCAAGTCAGGGCGGAGTGAGTCTGAGTGAATGACCATAGGTAAATCCCTTAGCTTCTTTAAGTCTCAGTTTACTCATCTGTAAAATGGGGCAATGATATTGATAACCTGAAGTACAGGGTTGTCATGACTACTAGAAGATATACCTGTGAAGTGTGCTTAAGAGAGTGGATAGCCACTAAACACGTGTCAATGTTTTTGCAGGCAACGGAGGAGATAAAAGAGATTTATCAAAGCAATAAGCATAAAACTTTGTCAGGAACTATTGAAGAGTTATTTCAGTAACGATGGTGGAAGCACCAGAAAATAAATAAAGAAGATTTTCATGTAATTTCTTCCAGATTTTTTTTTTTTTTTTTTTTGAGTTGGAGTCTCACTCTCTCGCCCAGACTGGAGTGCAGTGGGCGCTCCCGGCCACCGCAGCCTCGACCTGCTGGGCTCTGGCGATCCTTCCTCCTCAGCCTTCCATGTAGCCAGAATTACAGGCGCGCGCTACCACGCCCGGCTAATTTTTTTTTGATTTATTGTAGAGATGAGGTCTCGCCTGCCCAGGCGGGTCTCGAACCCGTGGGCTCAGGCAATCCACTCACCTCAGCCTCCCAAAGGCGCGAGATTACAGGCTGAGCCACCGAGCCCAACTCTTCCAGATTTTTTTAACCAAGTTTTTTTTTCAGCTGTCATTTGGTTCCTTTCTAGTCTAACATCAACAAACTTTGCTAAGTCAACTGCTTGCACTTTTCCTTCCTTTTCAATTTGTTGCTTGCTCTTTTCCTACCTCTTTCCCCACTCCCTTTTTTACTTTGTTACTTGCTTCCTTAATTTTTCTCTTTTCTCTTCTTCTCCGCTCTTCCCAATGTCATGGACATTTGTAGACCAACTGTGATAGAACTGAACTGTGGTCCACATGCCAGGCACAGTAAAACCAGATATCCACACTGCGGGTTGCAGTGATAGAAAGAAAGGCTGTTGTTGCAGGTACCAAGCAAGGAAGACCAGACAGATAGGTGCTCAAATCTTGATGTCTCCCCATGGCTTACAGCAAGGGTTTTTGTTTTTTTTTTTAAGTTGGGGTCTCACTTTGTGGCCCAGGCTGGAGTGCAGTGGCACACGCATGGCCACCCCAGCATCAACCTGCTGGGCTCCGGTGATCCTTCTGCCTTAGCCAAGTAGCTGGAACTACAGGCGTGCGCTACCACGCCTGGCTAATTTTTGATTTATTGTAGAGACGAGGGCACGCCAGGTTGCTTGGGCTGGTCTCGAACTTGCAGACTCAGGCAATCTACTCGCCTCGACCTCCCAAAGTGCTGGGATTATAGGTTGAGCGACCGAGCCTGACCTCAGGCAAGGGTTTTTAAAGGCAGGTGTAAATTTCAGGAAAGCAGAAGCTACTGGCAAAATCATAAATGAATGGAGATTACACATTAGCTTAAGTTTAAACGGGCAGGATATCTTGAAGTGGGGGCTTATAGGTCATAGTAGAATTCAATGATTTTCTGATTTGCAATTGATTAGAAGAGAAACTTTGTTTGAAAATTTGCGGTCAGAAAAATATTATTTGGCTAGGAGGAGTGACTTTCTCCAAGACCCTCAGGAAAAACATCCAGAACAAAGGATGATAAAATGTTCACTTTTCTCTTATCTGAGATCAGTGTGCCAGCAGATATATTCTGTGGGTGATCTTCAGTGGGATTCTGAGCCTCTGAAAGACATATGATAAGACATTCTTTCTCTTTAATTTCAGTATGGAAAACAAATATCTCTGGAAGTTTGAACTTTTTGGCTATTGTTTGAGGCTACTATTACCTTCTTGTTCAACAAGTTACTTCTTTAGTTCTGGGGCTAGCTAGGTGCCTGGAATTTCTCTTGAAGGAATTTTAGGATTTTCCTTTATTTCCATGCTTGGGTTTTGCAGGCTCCTAAAACAAAGTGGATCCTTGCTCTGTTTCACAACCATGTCTTAGTGGATAGGGACTGGAGGACTGTAGTGGACCTTTGAGAGATACCTGTCCATTCTGCCCCTCCGCCTCCTCACAGGACCACATCCAAGCAACTTCAGAATGCGCATTTGTTATGGAGGCCCATGGGGCAAGGAGATTCTGACCCTTAGCTCTCACAGTATTTCAGCATGCAGACTCTAACCACAAGAATCAACTTGATTAAATGCCTTGCTTTGCAACTGACCTTGTGTAACCACTTTAGAAGGTGATAATATTCCAAATCTAATAAAATGATAAAGAAGTTGAATTGTTTTTTTAAATCCTCAATGTCATCTAAAATGGGTTGGAACTTTCTACAAAAATCTTAGGCAACATTTTATATGAAACACTCTAATTCTCCAGTTTTTGCCATCTTTGGATATCGTCAGTAGTAGCTCAGCACATACTGACATGTTTTTGTATTTTCTTTTAATTTGAGGTTTGGCACTTGCACGAGAAATCTTAGCAAGACTGAGTGAATACCTGTCTTGTAAAGTTGTTATGGAGATATCCTTGAGTATATGGGAAAAGAAAACCTACATTCTGAGAAGATATCATCAGTTCCTGCCCACTGTCTTGAATCCATGTTGCCCGGCCACAGAGAATGTGCCACAGAAAATTCTGCAGAGGGTAAGTCTAGACAAAATAGTTTTGGATGCTTTGAGCATAGCCCTCCAGATTACATACTGTTGCCAAGGGGTTAATTGGACTCAAAGATCCCTACCCATGAGGTTTGAGAGTCTATGATATAAATTCCATCTGTTTCTTGAAGCAGTTTATGGGTTTGGCAATATGAGGCATTGGCCTGACAATTGTTTAAAAAATCCCTTTTAGCCTGATACAGGTATAATTTTTTATAGCATCCAGATTTATTTTCCTCAACATCTAATTTTAAATTAGAAACCACTCCAGTCCTGTGTCTGGGATACCAAATTTATTCTGAACGTGAATACTGCATAGCCATCTTTTGACTGAAGGGGTGTAACTTTCATACTGTAGTGAAGGAGTGCAGCATTTTCCTCCAATTTTAATGCTATGAGAATTGGAATGTTATAAATACTGAAAGCAGTCCTGCAATATTTCTTAACTGTACTTCCTATGTTTCGAGGGACTGTTTATGGACTGTCTTCAGTAGATTATAAGATCTGAGACAATTTTTAGGCTTATGTAGACAGTGTGCACTCATTTTTCATGGATAACGTTCATGCAGGTAATCCCACGTCTGAAAAACAAAAGAGGTAAAGAAAGCTTAAAGGGGAAAAATTGAAAAAAAGTTAGTCTGAGGGAGAATGACAGTTGGGAAAAGGGAGAAGTAGTTTCATCTCTCTGTCTTAGTCACGTAAGGGAAGGTCTACTTCCCTCTAACCCCTTTATCACCCACAGCCTTAGCTTTGAACTTTGCATTTGGATATACTCATTCTTGGATAGAGATTTCCTTCAGGTCTGTCTGCTTCAACCTCCTCATATTCTATGAAACATTTGGCTTTTTGTCATGCCTTCTCTTTTCTTATATAGACCTATTTGGTCACAATAGGTCTACATAAGATGTGATTTCAGATTATAAACCTTTGTTCTGACTTGGCTCCCCTTTATATTTTGCTTCTAATCTAATAATTTCCCTTGGTCTCACTTACTATTGTTTCTGGCAAGGGACTCTGTTCCTTCAGTCTGTACCAATCACCTGGAAAACTTGCTATCTGGGCCCAAATCAATCCTTGGGCTTAACTTATATGAAGAGGGAGATTGGACAACATACACAAATAATTCAGCTCTCAGAGAAACAAAACTGCTGGGTCAACTGACTGTGTTTGCACTGGAGAAAGACAGAGTACTTGTCTATAAGTATGCTGAACCCATTTTTGTGCTATCCTGATCTTCCTGTGCTTCCATCAGGAAGTAAGAAGTCTGAGGCCACCCTCTGCACCAATAGAGGTATGTTCCTTTATTTAGAATTAAGTGTAGCAGGCATCTTTCTCCAGAAAAAGATGATGACACTCTCAAGAGCCTCAGGTAGCTTTTTGGACCAGGTAAATACACCTGCAATGTCTATTTCTGGGGAAAATATTTGATACTAGCCTCTTGAAACTACATGGAGGAGTCCTACTGAAGTCTGGGCTCCACTGTGCTCATGGCCCCTTCTGGCATTTTAGACCTACCTCTTCTTCTTTAGGGCATAATTGGATACTTAAAATATTTCCTCATCACCTATTCTGACTCCAGGAGTCCAGATTAATAAGTTTGGACTTATCAGAAAAAAAGAAAAGTGTTTTTAAATGTATTGACACTATTAGAACCATGACAAAGTCAGTGTCTGAAACTGCTACCTGCTTTTGTGGATGCCTAATCTCTACCCTGGGATAATGTTTATTCCACTTGCTGTCCTTTTAAACATGCCTCCTGAGAGACAGATAAAAAGCTCTATGTCTGTCTACCTGCTTTTCCACTCAGCTTTCTTTTGGCTCTCCTACATCTCCCCCAAATCTCTTTCTTGTTGGCCATCACCAGTCCCCACGTTTTCCACATTTCTCCCTGGTTCCCCCTCTTTCTTCACCTCCTTTGAGGTGGTGGCCTATTTTTTCTTTTTAGGAGGGGCTGATAAAGATGTTTATTCAATAAGGTTATCTCACTCAGGAATAAAAGAGGTAAAAATTCCCTCAAAGGTCTGGAGCCGTGTCCACCTCTGGCAGCAGGAAGCATGGCCTGCTGATACGTCAGCTGCAGCTCAGAGTGCCTGATGGTCATTGAGAGGTCATAGATAGGGTTCTTTTGAAGAGTGACAAAACTTCCCAGAATAGGGGTAACAGGGAAAAACTACTTAGTAGTCAATTCTCCCATTCCTTGTGGATCAACAACACGGGGCTTTCACAGGTCTGAAATCCTGTGATGGTTTTAAGCTTGCTGGCCTGGCCTACCACATCTACTGACTGGCCCACATGGAAAGACACTGGCAATGGCGGCACCTCTTCATCAAACGTAACCACCATTCAAGGCTGCATGACAGTGAGGTGGCAGCTTGTCTTTTAATTTTAATTTACTTTTAATTTTTTATAGAGATAAGTTCTCACTATGTTGGCTGTTTTCAAACTCCTGGCCTCAAGCAATCCTCCCGCCTCAGTCTCTTCGAGCTGGGATTACAGGCATGAGTCACTGTATCTGGCCCTGAGGAGACAGCCAGATTTCAGACTAACTTTCTGGCTCTCATCCACCAAGACCTATTGAGGTGGTGTTTTGGCAAATGTCTTCTCAGGAGGCCTCAGAGGCAGGAAGCCATAATGATGGCTTTGGTTTCTTCACAACTTTAGACACCAGTTGAATACTGTGTTCTTCTGGCTAGCTAACAAATATAGTGCTGATAGTCTTATGGCAGATTCCTACCATAAGAGGCAGTCTACTCCAGGGTACCTAGTCTATGTGATCAGCTGCATCTGATTCAAGTAGACATCAAGCTTTTCATCTGTCCATCATCCAGAATACTGACTGGCATGCATAATGTCAATTGAGTGGCTTCTAAATGAATAAACACACCCCAGGGACGGTTTGAGGGCAAATGTGGAACTCTAGACTGACTCCATTGTCTATCAAAATTTCAATTCTGAATTCATAAAAAGATGATAAAAATTTAAGTCTACATTCAGGATAAACATATATATACATGTCAAAGTGACTATGCAGCAGATCTCCATAGTGGCACTATAATTGTATTGAAATAATAATGCCTGGGTCTTAATTTGTAGAGATATGACTGAGTGATAATGCAAGGAGGCCGGTGCTGTGAGGAAAAGATTTTTATGACATTTCTGGAGAGAAGGAGGGCATGCCGCACATGCGGGGCCACAGAGGAATCTTCAGGTTTTGGTCGGGAGGCAGAAGCAGGTGCAGGCGGAAAGTCTGTGCCAGAGCCTCAATGGAGGTTTCTTTGGGAAAAGGCAAGACAAGGCAGGCTAAGCACCTAAGGCTAGTTTGACCTATGCCAGTAGTGTCAGCGGGCTCTGGTGTACAGAAGTGTAGTTGTCCAGTACTTGACCCTGGGTAACTGAGGCAGGGGAAATAATGGCTTGGTGTATGAGAGTTTGATAAGGAGATGGTTAGGAGTATGGGTTCTGCGTTTATTAGTTTGCATAGGACAGATGTGCTTCCAAGCACGTTGTTTATTATCACTTACAAGTGGACCCTGAACATTTATCATAATACTATAAGAAAGGATTTGGCAGTAGTGGGACTCTGCTGGGAGTGGGGAGGAGACGCATAACATCAATAAGGATAACTGATCTCAAACCAGACAAAGTGGGGACCAAAGGGAGGCCCAAACTTTATCTATTTGATGACCACTTATCCACCTAATCCTGAATTTTACCTCCACATCTTTAAAATAAAATAAAATAATGTAAAAAAGCAAAAAAAAAAAAAAAAAAAAGCCGGGCTCAGTGGCTCAGCCTGTAATCCTGTGCTTTGGGAGGCTGAGGTGAGTGGATTGCCCGAGCCTGCAGGTTCGAGACCCGCCTGGGCAACTTG
>NW_007075462.1:167616-186921 GCF_000164805.1 Carlito syrichta
TTTTATTGTGTTTTTTATTAATTACAACTGATAATTGTTAATTGATGCTTCTATCCCTGTATTTCCTAGATGGAGTAGTTGGTTTAGAAATGAAATGGATGATCTATATATAGTTCTTAACATATTTACAAAATGGGAGATTGACTTGAGCTAGGAGAAAGCTATAATCTGTTTGAAAAGATTTTGTTTGCACTCCAGTCTGGGCAACAGAGTGAGACTCCAACTCAAAAAAAAAAAAAAAAAAATAGCGAAAACAAAGAAATCAATTAGCCCTGGAAAAGGCAATCTCTTCCCAGGTCAATAAGGCTCCCCCATAATGTTAAAACATCATAACATATAGAAAATTTTTTTAAATATGAAGAATACAATAATGGAAATGGTTGCTTACCAGTCCTATGAACCTTGGATCCCTCAGTCAAACAAGAGATCGAAAAAGAAGTCAGGAAGTCATTTGGGTAGACATTTGTTGGGAGAGAAACTGTTATCATAAAATGATAGCTCCCTTGCCCCAATACATATGCACACATAAGGGGTGGAAGGATTAAAGAGTTCTACTTTCTTTCCTTCAAGCATAGTGAGGAGAGATGCTACGATATCCCTCTGAGGGCTTGCAGAGGGTATTCACGGAAGACTGGTGCCTGACTCATATCTGAGTAAATCCTATGACCAATTTGTCAGTACAGAGAAATGTGTAGACTTTGCTGTGGGGCAGATGTAGGCCAGACAGGAGAGTAAGGGTGATATCATCTTAGGTCCTTTCCAATGAGACCACCTGGAGAAGAGGACTCCAGCTGTGAGATGATCCAGGTGAGCCCTGCATTTTTAGGGGCTGCAGAATAAGTTGCAAGGGACCACTGAAAATAGACATGCTTCTGCCCAGGTCAAGAGTTTCAGGAGGAGGATCCTGGGTGATGGAAATTATCAACAAGTCCTCAAAACACCGCTGGAAAAAAAAGTTTCAAAAAAGCAATTTATGAGAATATCTGTTCAAACGAGACCTTAATTTACTCCTTAAAACTTCTTCCTTTCCCTATTTTACCTTAAAAGTTTCCAAAAATGGGTAGCAAGACAGGCAGAATGGAGACTAAGTACAGAGAAGTAGAGAAGCCCTCCATTTCTTCCCATTTCTGCAGCAGGTTTCCAGGCTGAAGCTTATTAGAAACCTCATTCTGATTAACTTCCTGGAAGAAGATTTCTAATTTCTTTTTATTTTTACTTTTTATATTTAGCATTCTTTAATTGTATATATTTGTTACATTTCTTTTTTTTTTTTTTTTTTTTTAATTTAATTTTAGATTCAGGGGATACACATGCATGTTTGTTTCTGAATTGTACCCCACATCTTTAAAATTAAATTAAATTAATTTTAGATTCAGGGGATACAAGTGCAAGTTTGTTACATATTGTGTACTGGTGGGGATTATGCTTTAGATGACCCATTTCCCAGATAGTGAACATTATACTCAACAAAAAGCTTCTAAGCCCCAACTCCCCTCTCTACCTCCTCCCTTCTAGTGTCCCCAGTGTCTATTAATTCCATTTTTTTGTCCATTTAGCTCCCTATATAAGTGAGAACATGTGGTGTTCAGTTTCCTGTTTCTAAGTTAGCTCACTCAGGACGATCTCCTCCAGCTCCATCAATGTTGCTGCAAAGCATAAGATCTTGTTCTTTTTTATGGCTGCATAGTATTCCATGGTGTTTTTATGCCACATTTTCTTTACCCAGTCAATAGTTGATGGGCACTTGGGTTGGTTCCATGATTTTGTTGTTGTGACTAGTACTGCAATGAACATACAAGTGTCTTTTAAAAAAATATATAATTATTTCCTTTCCTTTGGGTCGATACCTAGTAGTGGGATTGCTGGGTCAAATAAGAGTTCTATTTTTAGTTCACTGAGAAATCTCTATATTGTTTACAGATTGAACTAGTTTACAGTCCTACCAACAGTATGTGAGTGTTCCCTTTTCTCCACACGTGCAGGAACATCTGTTGTTCTTTGACATTTTAACAATAACCACTCTGACAAGTGTAAAATGATGTCTCATTGATTAGTGATGTTGAGCATTTTTTCACGTTTGTTGGCTGCTTGTATGTCTTCTTTTGAGAAGTGTCTGTCAATATCCTTTGTCCACTTTTTGATGGAGTTGTTTGTTTTGTAAATGTTGAGTTGTTCCTATTAGATTCCAGATATTAGTTCTTTGTCTGATGCATCGTTTGCAAATATTTTTTCCTATTCTGTAGGTTTCCTGATCACTCTGTTGATTATTTCTCTTACTGTGCAGGAGTTTGTTAGTTTAAATTCTATTTGTCTATTTTTGATTTTGTTGCATTTGCTGTTGGGGACTTAATCATAAATTCTTTGCTTAGGCTAATGTTCCGAAGAGTTTTTCCTAAGTTTTCTTTTAGGATTTTTGTAGTTTTAAGTCTTATGTTTAAGTGTTTAATCTATCTTGAGTTAATTTTTGTATATGGTGAGAGGTAGGGATTGAATATAATTCTTCTGCATATAGCTAGCCAATTTTCCCAGCACCATTTATTGAATAGGGTGTCCTTTCCCTATTGTTTATTTTTGTCAGTTTCTTCAAGACCCATTGGTTTTAGATACATGACTTTATTTCCAAATTGAGCTCAATTTGGTTCTTACAAGCATTACTTGTATACAGAAATGCTACTAATTTTTGTCCATTTATTTTTGTAACCTGAAACTTTGCTAAAGTCATTTATCAGTTCTAGAAGTCTCTTGGAGGAGGCTTTAGTGTTTTCTAGATATACAGTCGAGTCACCAGCAAACAGAGACAGTTTGACTTCCTCTTTGCTAGTTTGAATGCCTTTCATTTCTTTCTCTTTGTTGAATAGGAGTGGTACATTCCTAATTGCTAAGTTAAAACTTTTGATAACCATTTGTATACCTAACCCTGAATTGTACCCCATATCTTTAAAATTAAAAAGAGAAAAAAATAAAGTGACTGTAGCACTGTCCATTACCTAAGAGCCAGCTGAAAAGTCACAAGACCAACCCAAGTTTTTATCAAGGGATGGGAAAAAAGCAATAGAGGACACAAGGATATATTCTGCCATATAAAACAATGATAGTGCCTTAACGGAGCAGAGAAACACACACACCACACACACACACACACACACACACACACACTTTGGAAAATATTTACCATAGGAAAGAGAAGTTTCTGCTTTGGATCACCAATTAAATACTAAGAAAACATTATCTTGTTGAAAGTGAAAGATGCATTTAAAAAACCAGTAATTTGGGATACAGGTTAAGAGAAGTAAAAAAAATGAATGAAAGAATCAGTTGAATAATCATACAATTAAAATAGCAAAATAACATACATAGAACCACATTTCCAAAGAAAAAAACAGAATCACTGAGGTAGAGGACTTACCTGAAGCATCTTGGAGGAATGCTGAGAAAAGAGGGCAACAATGACTATAGTTCATTAGTATCTACTGGACAAAAACACAAGTTACAGATGAAGAAACCGAGACTCAGCAAGGTCACCAAACATGCCCAGGTAAACAGCCAGAAGGAAACAGAGCAGAACTCAAACTCTAATTTTTGAGACTCCAAAGCATGTCTATTAACCATTACATTGTGCTAAATATGAGGACTTGATTTGATTAGATTATAAGGAAAATGAATGAAGAGCCAACTCACAGATAATAGATATTTAAAGGGAAAAAAGCAGAACACAAGTGAACATGAGCACAAGTGAACATGAATATAAAAAAGAATAGGCCAGGTGCTGTGACTTATGCCTGTAATCCCAGCACTTTGAGAGACCAAGGTGAGAGGATCACTTGAGCCCAGGAGTTTGAGAACAGCCTGGACAACATAATGAGACATTGTCTCTACAAAAAACCCCCCCCCCAAAAAACACCACAATTAGCTGGGTGTAGTGTCACACATGTGATCCTAGCTACTTGGAAGGCTGAGATAGGAGGATAACTTGAGTTCAGGATGTTGAGGCTGCAATGAGCTGGGACCATGCCACAGTACTCCAGCCTGGGCCACAGAGTGAGATCTTGTCTCCAAAAAATAAAAATAGAATAAAATTTTCCTAAACTGGAAAAAAAATGTTAATTCTCCAAGTGAAACATCTTATACAGTTAGAAAATTGGACAGTGGATCTAAAAACAAAACAAAAGGAACTGGTTCATTATACAGAAGTGGGAACAGGAGAAATTAAAATAAAATAGTTAAACCATTGGCAAAAGTAGTAGTATTTACTTCTGTTAATAACGTGGTGATACACATATTCATATGCATGACAGTATAAGTATACAAAAATATTGATCTTATGAAAATAATCTGAAATGCAGGCAAGAAACACATAAAGGAGGCAGGCATTAATTTTATAATTAGAAAAAACATTAAAATAGATAAAACTCTTTAAAAGTAAGCAGAAATAAAATAATGGTTTAATATTTAGTATGGATTATTAAAATATAAAAATACTTTCTTATTAATAGAGCCTAGAATCTGAGACTTTTCACTGGTGGAAAAAATTGTGATATTTCCACAAAAATTCTAAAAAGAAACTATGGACACATTTGACATAATAAACTAACAGAGTAGGCCTATGTTGAGGTTGGCGTTACTCTTTGAATTTTTTGAGGTAATCTGGGAGAAGAATAGGGGAGTAGATGGTGGCTGGTCTCTAATACAGAAAATATGAGTTCTATCCTGATTCTATTGTTTACTGTTTTGTTTTGTGCAAATGGGTTTCACCTCTTTAGTCCATATGCCTATCCTAGAAGATCTTCAGTAAATTTTTGTTTCCTAGGTTAGTCACTCAAAGTCACATAGGCAGTAAATGTTAGAACAAGTAAGGTCTGGTAGAGCCAGGCTTGCTGGAAGATAATCAGAAGATTTAGGAAGGAGGAAAATTCTAATTAGAGAGAACAGTGAAAGGAAAAAAATATGTCATTCAGACTACATGGTTTTTCCCAGTCTGAACAGACAAAATACAGATAGTATTCATATAATAGTATCTCAGCTTTATATAATGACACATAGTTTTATAATCTAATTACTTATACGTTTTCTCATTTAGTCCTCCTGAAGATCTTTGGAGTTTGGAAGAACTGGTATCATCATTTTCTACCCCATCATTGAATTAAAAAAAAAAGACAGAGGGACAAGGAATATAAGATATTTTTTCCTAAGCAAGTAGAGGGTATGCATATCAGTTTAAACTCAGCTCTGAAATTGTTGGTGCATTAAATCCATCAAGTGACTCAGTATCAAATCTCAGAGAAGTGATTGACAGATGAGGAGGTAGTGCGGGTTTATGTAAAAGTTATACATACTTAGGTTTACATACTGAGGCTGGATAATAGTAAAAAGAAAAAGACAGTCCCCAAAGAGCATTCTAGAAACTGATGATAAACTGGTCTCCCACAGTTCGAAAGCTTAGATGAAGCAAGAACCATCCAAAGAGGAAATTGATGTGATAGTGTTTCAGATATTAAAGTCTGATGATTTATATGTTTGTTGACCGTTCGTATATCTTCTTTTGAGCAGTCTGTTCATGTTGTTTGCCCACTTTTTAATGGGGTTATTTGCTTTTTTCTAGCTGATTTGTTTGAATTATTTATAGATTCTGGATATTAGTCCTTTGTCAGATGTATAGTTTGTGAATATCTTCTCCCACTCTGTAGGTTGCCCATTTGCTCTGTTGATTATTTTTCTTGCTGTGCAGCTTTTTAGTTTAATTAAGTCCCACTTGTTTCTTTTTGTTTTAGTTACATTTGCTTTTGGTGTTTTAGCCATAAATTCTTTGCCTAGGTTGATGTCCAGAAGAGTTTTTCCTAGGTTTTCTTCTAGGATTTTTATGGTTTCAGGTCTGAAATTTAAGTCTTTGATCCAGCTTAAGTTAATTTTTTATATGGGAGAGATAGGAATCAAGTTCAATTTTTCTGCATGTTTCTATCCAATTTCCCCAGCACCATTTGTTGAATAGCATGTCCTTTCACCAGTGTATGTTTTTGTCAGTTGGTTGTAGGAATTTGGGTTTATTTATAGATTCTCTATTAATTCCATCGGTCCACATGTCTGCTCTTGTACCAGTACCATGCTGTTTTGGTTACCACAGCCTTAGAGTATAATTTGAAGTCAGGTAAGGTGATGCCTCCAGCTTTGTTCTCTTTGCTTAGAATTGCTTTGATTATCCTGACTTTTTTTTTGGTTCTATATGAATTTTAGGGCATCACTCATCATCAGGGAAATACAAATTAAAACCACAAAGAGATATCACCTTACACCAGTCAGAATGGCCATTATTAAAAAAATCAAAAAAATAATAGATGCTGGTGCAGATGCAGAGAAAAGGGAAGACTTATACACTGTTGGTGGGAGTGTAAGTTAGTACAACCTCTATGGAAAGCGGTATGAAGATTTCCCAAATGACTAGAAATAGATTTACCATTTGATCCAGAAACCCCACTAGGAATCTACCCTAAAGAACAGAGATCATTATATACAACAGACACCTGTACCCCACATGTTCATCACAACACAATTCATAATTGCAAAGATGTAGAATCAACCTAAATGCCCATCAACCAGTCAGTGGATTACGAAAATATGTTATATGGACACTATGGGTACTATTCAGTTATAAATCAAAAAGAATGAAATAATGTCTTTTGCAGCAACTTGGATAGAATTGGAGAACATTATCCTAAGCACACTAACTCAGGAACAGAAAACCGAACACCGCATGTCCTCACTTATAAATGGGAGCTAAACTAAGGTTATGCAAAGACATGGAGAATGGTATAATGCACACTGGAGACTCAGAAGAGAAAGACAGGGAGCGGTGGAGGAAAAAAAATCACCTATCAGGTACAATGTGGACAGGTGGAGGTGCTGCGTGTTCTAAAGCCCAGACAAAAAACTACTTGTATCCCCAAAGGTATTGAAATTTTTTAAAAAGTATGATGATTTGAGAGATTTCCCTTGTACCTCAAGGCAAGACCATACCTCAACCATTTTATACAGATAAAAATCTTCCCTAAGAAGACATCAAAAGGCTATTTCTGAACCTAAGACACTTCAAACAAGTCTTTGTTGGGCCAAGATGGATCAGAGTAAGCTGGAATCTGCTTGTGCTGCCTAGGCTTGGCATGAGGATCTTAGAAATCAGTTCAGGCATGGTTAGTGATGGATACCAGACTCCTGTCCAACCAAGAGGATCTTGGTGGAAGCTCCAGTGCAGGGCAAGTTGGTTCCTAGTACCTCTGGTTCCTAGAGTTACAGCTGATACTTTTGCATATTTGTAAGGGCACCCTCAGATATCTAAGATACCCATTTTCCCAGAAAAGAGCTAATCTTGGAAGGTATTTTAGACACCTGAGTCACATGTGTGGTTGCTTAATTTCACAACTAGTCAGAGAATGCCAGCCAGTATAAATATAATTTGAAAAGATTTATCTACATACATATATATTTGTACTTGCAGACAAATATGAACAGAGATCAAATATGTTTTTTAATTTAATCTTTAATTTAATAGAGATGAGGTCTTGCTGTGCTGCCCAGGCTGATCTTGAACTCCTGGGTTCAAGTGATCCTCCCGCCTCAGGCACCCAATGTGCTAGGATTACAGATGTAAGCCCCCGTGCCTGGACAGTTTTAAAAATTAAATTGGATAATGTTAATACACCTACTTATGCAAAAAAGATCACCCAGAGATTTACTTGAAAGAGGGCCCATTTTATTTGCTAATTGGGCATGTGCTCAGTGACCTATGGAGTCGCCTCTCCTTTTAGTATTAATTTGGGGACCAGAGAGGGTAAGACCTGTGGGGTCGCACCACCCATGAAATCCTTGCTTAATGGTATAGGAATTTCCCCAGTCTCTTTTACCCATCAGGAGCTCTCCTGGCAGGTGAGGGACTCACTCTTCATACCCTTCATCCAACGATCTCTTGAAACAGCTCTATCATCACTTAAAAACAACAGTCTCCTTTTGTGGTTCCTGGTGAAGAAATACTCTTCTTAGCAGTAGATCCATTTTGTTTTAATTCTATGCAAAAACCATTAACTTTTTTGATGTTTAGAATTAAGTAGCCAAGCAATAGTTTTCCTCTTTTCTGATGCTCCTTTTGAGCTTTCTCAAGTAATTACATGCTGTGTCATATTTCCTGAAAAGCACTATACATCCCACATTTGAACATAGTGCAAAGATTGAAGATCTCCTTTGGAAGTTCTTTGACTACATGGAAATTTTAGTATTCATTCCTCATTATAATATATCAGTACTCTGAAAAGTTTTGTGGCAGAAATTCTGATGATCAGACATTTTACCACACAAAAGACAACAAATAGATACACATGTAGGTTTTGTTTGTTGTTTATTTGTTTGCTTATTTCTGGATAACTGCACTTGATGCTGGAAGCAACAGAGTACAATCAGACTTAGAATTCTCTAAGTGTTTGGAGATAGTTTTTATGGTTTCTACTAGAGTTTTCCCACATTCTTCATTTTCCCCAAATACAAATAAAGTCCAAATCACTAACCAATTAAGCCTCCGCTCTAAGTAAAGAGTCAGTTGTTGATTTTTCCCTTCCTATGAGAGACTCTTTCCTTTCCCATTAAGACTCTTTCAAAGGGCTTGTAAATATTTATGCTGTGTCTGGCTACAAGTGTAATGCTCTGTACAGCTGCATAAGTAGAAGGTAGAGAGACAGTATAAGTTGCTTGGATGTGGTAAGAATGACTGAGGCAGCAGTGGTAAAAGGAGTTCTTATTCATCAGGTAATGAAATAATATTTACCTTTTTTCTTTCTCATAAAGAAACCAGTTCAGGTCAAAGTTTTACCGGGTCTAGTCTGCTTTCCTTGTCTAAGGATCTGAGACCACTGGTTGTGGTTCTAAAAAAAGCCTAAAATATTTATTTGTTTAAATAGTGGAGGTACCTCATTGCTTAGAGCATAGTTTTCCTTTGACAGTGATGACTGGTCAGTATTGGTAGGCCATTATTTTTATTGTGAAGTTCTTCAAGTTTACCCCATTCTTTTTGAGGTCATACAGTGACTATGTCATTGATTTATTGGAAGTAAAACGAACATCGGATTCGGAACTGGGAAATTTCAGTTTTCCTTCAGGTTCTGCCATTACCAGTCTAGATGAACTTCAAGGGAATCACTCAACCTCAACTGTCTCAGCTTCCTCATCTGTAAAATGTGGGTGTTCAACTAGATGACTTTTCCAGAAGTCAAATTCTATGAGTGGGCACAATCTCACAATGTCCCTTGTTTCCACATTTTTTGTTCTAGCAAATTTTAAGTTACTATTTAATGAACTGGGATGATAAAAGAAACATACATATTTTGTGGTAATTTCAGAAAATTATTAAAATTTTTTTTTTTTTTAGTTGGAGTCTCACTCTTGTTGCCCAGGCTATAGTGCAGTGGCACGCTCATGGCCACCACAGCCTAGACCTGCTGGGCTTAGGCAATCCTCCCGCCTCAGCTTTCCAAGTAGCTGAAACTACAGATGCATGCAACCACACCCGGCTAGTTTGTGTGTGTGTGTGTGTGTGTGTGTGTGTGTGTGTGTGTGTGTGATTTATTGCAAAGACGAGATCTCACCAAGTTGCCCAGGCTGGTCACAAACCCCTGGACTCAGGTAATCCTCTCATCTCCATCTCCCAAAGTGCTGGGATTATAGACTGAGCCACCGTGCCCAGACAAAAAATTTTTGAAAACTTTGACTTAAATACTGAAAATTACTCCTATACCAATCAGGGATAACTACTGTTAACATTTATTTTATTGGTTGCCAGTGTTTCTCTTTTGTATATGTACAAGTGTATTTAATTTCCATTTTTAAAATATATCGACATGTAATTATAAATATATTTTGTAAATAAATAAGAATATATTTACAAAGCATGTAATCATACTGTATACATAGTTTGTTGTTTATTTTACTCCATTATATCATGACTATATTTCTATTGTGTTATATATTCTTCACAAATATCATTTTTAATGACTAGTGTTTATTCCTAGAACAGTGCACAAAGAAAGAAAAGATTCAGTAAATTTGAGCTTTAATTATAATATTTCTATAAAAACTCATTTAGAAATATTTCCTATTTGGATACTTAGATTCCTTCAATTTTTACTATAATAAGTGATGCTGTATTTAACATATTTGCACAAGCCTTTGACAGCCTCATTGATTATTACTTTTATCTTTAGCTGTACATATTATTCCAACAGCTAATGTATTGAAATAGCCACAATCATTTATTATCTCACAGTTTTTTGGGGGGAAGAATTAGGGAGCAGCTTATCTGACTGCTTCTGACTCAAAGTCTCTGCTGGCATTGCACTTGAGATGTCAGCTGGAGCTGCAGTCATCTGCAGGCTTGACTGGGGCTAGGGGAATCTGCTTCCAATGTGGCAGAAAGCCTTCATTCCTCACTTATTGGACCTCTTCATGGACTGTTTGCATGTCCTTACAGTATGAAGAGTGGCTTACCCAGGATAAGTGACCTAAGAGAAAACAAACAGGTTCTACAATGTCTTTTATGACATAGACATAACCTTAGAAGTCATGTTCCATAAGGTTTTTAATATTACATTGGTTGCACAGGTCACCTTGTTCAATGTGGGAGAAATCCACTCAAGGATGGACATGAACCTAAGGACGTGAGATTCACCAGAGGCCATCTTGGAGGATGGCTGCTACAGATGGATTCCTAGAAATTCCATTATGGGGTCATATTCACAAATGGTTTTAGAAGAAAAACTGCTTTTTTATCGATCATATTGTTTAATACATATTTATTAATATGTTGAACAAGTGTGCTATCTTATGTTCTCAAGGTTTCTAGCCTTCTTGGGTCACTTTGCTCATTATTACTTAAAATGAATGGTGGAGTCTCTTGTCCTCAAAGGGATATTGTAAGAAATTCAAGATTTTTCTCTCCTCACCAAGCCAAGGAGTTTATAAATTTTATTGTTCTGGTCATCTTTTTCTATAGTTTTAAAATTTCACTAAATTCTGTCTCATCTCTATATTTCTCTACCTGAAGTTTCTGTTTTCTTCACAGACTGCTTTGTCCTACATGGGTTATAATACCTGTTCTTATTTCAATCCAAATATTTCAAACAAAAGACTGTTGTAGAGAGCAGATTTTTATTAAAAATTTGAAGAGTAAGGAGAGGATTGTAGTCCAGCATTGTATTAAAGCATAATTTGAAGTTTAATTAAATTAGACATTGTTTTCCAAAGATTCTATCAATGACTCCTCATCTCAAGATATTTCTTGCTGGCTTTTTATTTCCATATGCTCCATTTTACAATTTTTTTTTCTTTCTTATAGCTTACTTACATTTCTTCTCTTTATTCTTTTTTTCCCCCCAAAGGCAGGATCTCACTCTGTCATCCAGGCTAGAGTGCAGTGGCATGATCACTGTTCATTGTAGCCTTGACCTTCTGACCTCAGGCAATCCTTCTGCCTCAGCCTCCCTAGTAGCTGGGACTATAGGGTGTGACAGCATGACCGACTAATTTTTTTATTTTTTGTAGAGATGCGATCTTACTATTTGCCCAGGCTGATCTCAAACTTCTGAGCTCAAAGGATTCTCCCACTTTCAGAGTGCTGGGATTATAGGAATTAGCCACCATGCCTGGCCTCTTCTCTTTATTCTTGACCCTCTTCCTCAGTTTGTCTGAGGAAACTAAAATTTTCTTTTGTTTCATTATACAGAATAATCCTGTTTTCTTTCTAGTATACCATTTTGATCTAAATTCTCCCATGGGAAGCTGCATCTCTGACACCAAAGGGACCCATAAAATTTTTCCTAAACAAGAATTATCTCTCCTGATATGAATTATATCTCTCCTTTGGTATGTTAAAGTGGCTTTGGTAATTTTCCTTTTCTTTATAGACAGAAATATTACTTTATGTTTCTTCTTGTTTTTTTATTTCTTTTAACTTTTTATTTTTATATCATTTCAGACCTGAAGAAAAGTTGCAAGAATAGTAGAAAGAATTCCTATATATGTCACCAAGTTTCCCCACATGTTAACATTTTGCCATACTTTTTTTATGTTTCTGTGTAATTTTTTTTCTGAACCTTCTGAGAGTAAGATGCAGACATGATGTCCCCTTATCCCTAAGTATGTCAGTGTATATATCCTAAAAACAAGGATATTCTCTTACATAACCAATGTACAATTATCAAAATTAGACAATTATCATTGATATACTCTAATTAATTTATTTAATCTATAGTCCTTATTCAAATTTTTTCAACTGGTCCAATAAAATTTTCATTAGCAAAACAAAATTTAAGATCTATGTTTCATTTGTTTGTCAAGTCTCTTTTAATCTGGAACTGTTCCTCAGTCTTTGTGTTTCCCAGCATTGATATTTTTGAAGAGTGCTGGTCAAGTACATTGTTGAATATCTAGTTTGGGTTTGTCACTATTTTCTCATAATTAGATTCAGGTTGTGTGCTTCTGGCAGGAAGGGCAGAAGTGATGCTATATTTTTCTTCCTGGAACATATCAGAAGATACATGCTGTTGACTTGTCCAATTGCTGGTGATGGAGGATTTGTTTCTGATACTTGTAGAATGGTTCTAAATGATTAAAATTAATGGTTTGATACTTTTTTGGAATTTCTTCACAAAGTCATTTTATTATAGTCTTATTTTTGAAAAATAAAAAAATTAAGCTTCTTTCCTGGAATGTTCTTTCTTTTTTCTACTTATTGAAGTCTTTTTAGGCTTACCTCAAATTCTGTGTCCTCCATGAGGGTGTCTTGTTAGCCCATTCAGAAGTAATTTTTTTCCTGAATTGAAATCTTATAACTATTGAACATAAAGAACCCAGCACAAAGTCTGATATATTGTAAGCACTCAGTAAATATCCACTACTTTCTGCTCTTCTACTTCTCATTTGACATCTTATGTACATTGTATTTTAAATATTTATTTGTGCCATCAATTTTTAGATCCGAAAGGAAAATCAGACATGAGCTAAACTCATTTCAGTTTACTTTATGAAGAAATTGAGCAAAGAAAGTTTATATAACATCCTATATTAAAAGGTTAAGCCCTATTGGCACCAGAAATTGTATTTTGAGTTCCTAGAATTTTATAATTTTAAAATTGATAAAGGCTTTTTTCCTGAGAGATGCTATATTAGCAGTTATGACTTCCTGTCACCCAATTCTACAGAACTTCTCTGATTTTACCTGCTTAATATGTTGAATTTTTAATGTAAGAATTCTTATAATAAAGGAGTCAGCTGCTAAAAAGAAAATAATTAAATATATGGAAGTAATTGCTGTATCCCTTATCACTTAATGCATAAATGCCCTGCCAGGGGATCATTTAATACATAATTTAGCATGGAGTTTACTGAATCCTTATTCAACAAATATTTACTGAGCACTTTCCATATATCAGGCATTTTGTAGGCACTGAGTATACAGAGATGAATAACTCACAGATAGATGCTACTGTCATGTAGCAGATAGGTTTGACACTTAGAAAGTTCTTCTGATATCAAGTTGAAATCTACTTACTTCTCATTTTCTCCTGTGCCCACAAAGAAAAAGTCACCTGCCCAATCTATATAATGTTCTTAAAGTTACAAAGGCAGGTTGATAACTATCTTTTCTTCTCCATGGTAAATCTTACTTCCACTTTTTTTTTTAATGACATGATGTCAAGTCCATACACCACTGAAGAAATTCATCTTTACACCTGTTCCGGTTGACAACATGTCTCTGAAGTGTGGTACCCAGAACCGTATCCAGTACTGTAAAGATATTCAAACCAGCACAAAATGAAATGCGAGTATGAGTTACCTTATTTTGCATACTATTATCTTATCGATGCAGTCTAAGATAGTATTCACTTATTTATCCATCCAATAACAACAAACTTGTTCACAACCTTTATAATTTACAGAAAACTGTACATATTTTATTCTTATTTAGGTTATTTAGGTGTAAATCTCCAGGATTTGTTGTCATCTTTCATCCAAGAATTGTGTAGATGATTTATTGAACCCAAATAAAGACTTTACCATTTAATTATATTAAATTATGTTTGATTTTATTTGCTTCATTCTTTTAATTTTACATATATCTTGAGTTTTATTCTGTTTTTTCTTTGTAAACTACCATTGTAAACTATTTTATTTCTTCATGTTTGAGTTACATGTTATCTATAACCTCAAAGGCACTGATTAAAAAAAAAAAAACTTAACAAGAACAAGGCTTAGAGAAGAATCTAGTAGACTATCATCAAAGACTTCTTCCTTCCCTCACCATAGCTGACCACATCTAACAAACTCCACACGGTTGTTTCACTGGTTCAACCAACTATACTACTATTCAATACATATTTTTCCATTTTCCACCATACTAGGACATATCTTCAAGATATTTTTAAAACAGAGATGTACAAGGGAGAACCCCCAAAATGGAATTTATTGACATTTATATTTATTTATTTTTTTGAGTTGGAGTCTCACTCTGTCGACCAGATTGGAGGGCAATGGCACGCTCCCTGCCACCACAGCCTCAACCTGCTGGGATCCTTCCGTCTCAGCTTTCCAAGTAACTGGAACTACAGGTGTGCACTACCATGCCCGGTTAATTTTTGATTTATTGTAGAGATAAGGTCTCGCCAAGCTGCCCAGGCAGGTCTCGAACCTGCAGTCTCAGGCAATTCACTCGCCTTGGTGTCCCAAAGTGCTGGGATTACAGGGTTAGCTACTGAGCCCAGCCCGAATTTATTTTTAAAAAACTGTGGAGAGTACTTTGAAGGTAAATGAAGTTTAAACATATAGGAATTTTTTTTAAATTGTGTATTTATACTTACATGTTTAAACTTCATTCACCTTCAAAGTACTCTCCATTTGATGCAATATACCTATTGAGATGCTTTTTCAGTTGCTCAAAACAGTTTTCTTAAGGAGTTAATTAATTTTTTATGATTGAATTATACTGTTTTTACATCTACAATTTAATCAAGAAAATACTTTTCTTTCTTTATTATAATGATGTGGGGTACAATTCAGGGTTAGGTATACAAACATTAATTATGCAGCTACCCTTGTTGATGAGGCATGCCCCACCCTCCCTTAGCAGTTTCCCTCAACTACCAATCCCACCTCCACTCCCCTGACAGTTTCCAACTACTGCCAATCCCTTTCTTATAGTATTATAATTGTTCAAGATCCACTTATGAGTGAGAACATATGGTACTCCGTTCTTTCTTTCTATGATTGATCACTGAATATGATCAACTTTAAATCCATCCAAGTTGCTGCAAAGTCCATATGTTTGTCCTTCCTTATGGCTTCATAATATCCCATTGTGTATATGTACCACATTTTTAAAATCCAGTCCAGCTTCAGTGGGTAGCGTGGTTGGTTTCATGTTTTTGCTATTGTGAATAGAGCTGCAACAAACATGTATGTGCAAGTATCTTTTTTGTAGAATGATTTGAGTTCCTCCAGGTATATTCCCAACAGGGGAATTACTGGGTCATATGAAAGGCCAATTTCTAGTTCTTTCAGAAATCACACTGTCTTCCAAAGAGGTTGCACTAGTTTGCATTCCCACCAGCAGTGTAGAAGTGTTCCTTTTTTCTCCACATCCTCACCAGCATCTGTTGTTCGTTTTATTTATAATGGCCATTCTTACTGGGGTTAGGTGGTATCTCAATGTGGTTTTGATTTGCATTTCTCTGATGATTAGTGAGGCTGAGCACTTTTTCATGTGCCTGTTGGCTGCCTGAATATCATCTTTTGAGAAGTGTCTATTCATGTCTTTTGCTCACTTTTTAATGGGGCTGTTGGCAAATTTTTTTTCCATTCTGTGGGCTGTTTCCCTGCTCTCTTGATGGTTTTTTTTGCTTTGCAGATGCCCGTCAGTTTGATGAGGTCCCACTTGTCTATCTTATTTCTTAAGGTATGGGCATTTAGGGTTCTGAATAGGAATTGGTTGCCAGTTCCAATTTCCATAAGGGTGTCTCCTGTGTTTTCTAAGACTCTTATAGTTTCAGGTTTTACCTATAGGTCTTTGATCCATTTAGAGTTAATTTTTGTGTATGGTGATAGGTAGGGGTCTTGTTTCAATCTTCTGCATGTGATCAGCCAGTTTTCCTAGCACCATTTACTGAATAGGTTTTCCTCTCCCCAGTGTTTGTTGTTGGAGGCTTTGTCAAAGATGAGTTGGTTTAGAAATTGAGGCTTTGTTTCTGGAATCTCTATTCTGTTCCATTGGTCTATATGCCTGTTTGGCTTAATACCTTTTTAAATGTCTCCTGTAGAGCTGGTTTGGAAGCTGCATAATCTCTTAGAGATTGGATGTCTTGGAAGGATTTTAATTCTCCATCACTGATGAAGCTGAACTTGGCTGGGTACGATATTCTTGGTTGAAATTGTTTATCTTTGAGGCTGCGGTGGCCAAGAGTGACCACTGCACTCTAGTCTGGGCCACGGAGTGAGACTCCAACTCAAAAAAAAAAAAAAGAAAGGAAAACATTTGTTTACAATTGTTGACTCTAAGAACTAATGTGATTTCACCTCAATAAATGTACTACTCTATTGAAAAGCAAACAAAATACATATACATGGACTTCATGAAGATGTTTTTGAACTTTGGACTCGTAGGAGATCACTTTGTGCCATACGAATAAACTGTTTTAGCTCTGGAACTTGTATGTAGGCTTTTTTTTAATGTGTACATCTTCATTTTTTTTAAAAAAAAGTCTGTTTATTTGTGTTTTTAGGAAACAAGGACAAAACATGGTAGTATAATGTGGCACAATGAAATACTTTGAATTCTTATGTCAGATTTTAAGAACTCTCTGCTGAATAAAAACTTTACAGATTGCCAGCTGTAGGCTTTGCCTCACCACTTCAGTGCTTGGCAGGGCACTGGAACCAAAGGCTGTGGGGGGAGTCCAGAGGCAGAGTCCCACAGAAGCGGACAAGAGAGACACCTCACCATCTTGAAGTTGGGGCAGGAAAGTGCTCCAATTTGCTCATCATGGAGCAACAAACCAGATCTCTGTGACTGTGTATCAGTGACTCAGGGATTGATCATGACCCAGAGGGGATATCCTGAAAGCACAAACTTCGGAGTGCTGAGTCCCAGGCGCCCCACCCCCACCCTAATTTAGTTTTGGGACAAAGGGTGTGGCCAGAAAAGTACGAGGAAGGACTCCAAAGAGATCAGTGTGAGTCTGGGGCTGACCCAAACCCCCTCCTCCCCAGCAATCCTCTGAACATCAGACCCACACAGCTGGGCCACAACTGAGAGCTACAAATTTAGAGTGTGCTACAAGGGGCCTGCCTTCCAAAAGATAATTCTGATGTTTTTTGGGTCCCCCTTCATATTAAATTTTGGATTTCACAGATTCAAAATACTAAATACAAAATACTAAAAGGTATTTGGGTATTGTTTGTTTTTAGTGAGTCTCTATTGGTTCTTGATGATCAACGCATCTTTTACAAGTTATACATTTTAATAAGCCCTGGAAAATTTTAGAGCGCATTATAATTTAACAACTAATTTTAATAATTCTGGCCACTTAGCGTAGCTTTCAAGAGAAAAGATTTCTAGGAGAGGGACTCCATTGTGTAGACATCCTGCATAAAGACCCCGGAGGCTGAAGAAAGACCGTTTTAAATTAAGTCTCATGAATTAAACCTGCGAATCCAGTCTCATGAGTCTTATATCATTTTAGCTCTTTCTTGTGCTTTCTCGATTCTTCAACAGGCATGCAAATTGCTACACTATGCTAATATCCTAAATAAATCATTGAGGCTGGATACTCCACCAGACACTAAAAAAAAAAGAGCATGTTATTCTCCCGTTGAAAAGGAACAATATTGTACACTTGTAGTTTCAAGGGATCTTATACATCATAGGAGTGTAAAAATAATTTAAAAATAAATATTTGTTAAAAATATATATTGATGTTGAGTCATGAGGTGTGGAGTTTTGGCTACTTCGACTGGAATCACTATGGAGGCATTTATTCATTGAGGAAAATGCTTTATGGAGATTAGAACACTTCTTTGTCTCAACAGTTATGTTTTAGCTATATATGGGAGTCAAGGTGTTGAGTGAAGTTAAAGGACAAAAATGATTTTGGTAAAACGTTACTTGAATGTCTCATTTATCTCTTAATATAGGTGAATTATTTTTGCTGAATGTTTCTTTGAATAATTCTCTTGGAATGAACAAGAGTACTTTTCAACCTGGGTTTGATGGAAGAACACTTTATCATAACTATCTTTTGAGAAATCTTCCTGTATATGCCCGATGAATCATACATACAAATGGAAAATGGCTAAACTTTTATAAGTCTAAAATAAAGACTTTTTTGCACTAGGTGGAAAGAAATGAGTGAGATATTTGTTTTGCTTTTTTATTGCTTATAGTATTCCTATGTTTCTAAAACTATTTGCTTTTTATGGAAAATATTACATAAATTTTTAAAAATCTTGAAGAAGCCGGGCTCGGTGACTCAGCCTGTAATCCTGTGCCTTGGGAGGCTGAGGTGAGTGGATTGCCTGAGCCTGCGAGTTCGAGACCTACCTGGGCAACTTGGTGAGACCTCATCTCTACAATAAATCAAAAAATTAGCCGGGTGTGGTAGCACGCACCTGTAGTTCTGCTACTTGGAAGGCTGAGGCAGAAAGATCACTGGAGCCCAGCAGGTCGAGGCTACGGTGGACGGGAGCGGCCACTGCAATCCCGTCTGGGAGACAGAGTGAGACTCTAACTAAAAAAAAAAAAAAAAAAATTGAAGAAATGCTAAAAGAAAAAATAATCATGGCAGGTTTCTCTTTTTTATTATGTTTTTTAGAGAAAAAGGTTGATAATGGATTTAGCTCCAATTCCATTGACCCATGTTTTGCAAACTCCTTCATACAACTATCCCACTTTTCTCCCATGAAAACATATGCTACTTCCTCATCCCTAAATATTATGTCATTAATTTCTGCTTGGTAAGGATGTAAGGCAACAGAAATCAAAGAGGGGACTAATACTGGAGTAGAATTCTGGTTATGTTATAGATTGAAATATACTCCCTTCAGCTGCAAAAAAAAAAAAAATATGTTGTAATCCTTGTAACGTTTGGAGATACCAAAAGAGGCACAGGACAAGGGGCTGATACAAACCAAGCATTTATTGGGGGGAGCTCCCGGGCGAGGTCCCGTGGTTGGAAAGATGGGCCAGGAGAGTCGTGCCCAAGGAAGGGCGGCTTGGGTTTTTAAGGG
>NW_007075463.1:0-352 GCF_000164805.1 Carlito syrichta
GCTAGCTAGCTAGCTAGCTAGTTATGCCAGGTAGATAAACCTCCTGGCTCGATAGGTAGCTAACTTCTTATGTCAGCTAGTTAACTCAGCTTGCTAGCTAGGTAAGTCAACAAATTAAGTCATCTGGATAGCCAGCTGCCTAGCTGGGTCGCTACTTAGTTAAGTCAGCTGGCTAGCCAGTTAGATAGCTAGTTAAGTAACCTTTTTAAGTCAGCTCTCTAGCCAGCTGATTACCTAGGTACCTAGGTAAATAAGACACTGGCAAGCTAGCGGGATACATAGGTAGCCAGTAAGTTAGTTAAGTCATCTTTCTAATTTAGTCAGCTGGTTAAGACAGCTAGCTAGGTAGTTA
>NW_007075464.1:0-429 GCF_000164805.1 Carlito syrichta
CTCACCAGCCAACAGGTCAACTAACTAGTCGGCTCTCTCACAGGTCAACAGTTTAGCTAGCTGATTGGCTTGCTCTCCAGCTGACTAGATAACTCATCTCACCAATATGCTTGCACGTCAACTGAGTAGTTAAGGCAACTCACCTGTTGTCTCACTCATTGGTCGACTAGTTAAGTCATCTCACCAGTCAACTCACTGGCCGGCTGACTAGTTAAGTCATCTGACCAGTCAGCTCACTCGCCAGTGACCAAAGTCAACTGAGCAGTCAGTTCACTCGTCAGTCGAATAGTGAAGTCAACTGAGGAGTCGGCTAAGTTGCTAGCTGACTAGTTATGTCAGTAGATCACTTGCCGAACAATGAGATAAATTAGCTCACCTGTCGGCTCACTTGCCGGCTGACTAGTTAAGTCAGCTTACCGGTCGGACCCC
>NW_007075465.1:0-503 GCF_000164805.1 Carlito syrichta
AATATTGACCCCAAATTGTGATATAGTGATGAAAATAAAATTGGCTTAAAGAAGAATGAAATCAGCCGGGCTCGGTGGCTCAGCCTGTAATCCCGCGCCTTTGGGAGACTGAGGTGAGTGGATTGCCTGAGCCAGCAGGTTCAAGACCCGCCTGGGCAATTTGGCAAGACTTCATCTCTACAAAATAAATCAAAAATGAGCTGGGCGTGGTAGCGCACGCCTGTAGTTCCAGCTACATGGAAGACTGAAGCGGAAGGATCACTAGAGCCCAGCAGGTCGAGGCTGCGATGGCCAGGAGCGGCCACTGCATTCCAGTCTGGATGACAGAGTGAGACTCCAACTCAAAAAAAAAAAGAACGAAATCATGAACTTCACAGCAACCTGGATGAAATTAGAGTCTATAGTACTGAGTGATCTTTCACAGAAACAAAGAACTGAGTACCACATTTTCTCACTCATAAGTGGACCTTGAACAACTATCATAATACTATAAGAAAATGATT
>NW_007075466.1:0-734 GCF_000164805.1 Carlito syrichta
GAATGGCCTTCATTAATAACACAAACAATAACAGATGCTGGAAAAGATTTGGGGAGAAAAATGCATCTATACTGCATGTGGACAGAAAAATAGGGCAACATCTTTGGAAATTGCTGTGGCGGTTTATAAAGGGACAAGAAATTGACCTACCATGTGACCCTGTAATTCCCCTGTAGGGGCTAAACCTGCAGGAACTCAGATCTTTTACAAAAAGATATCTGCACAAGCATGTTTAATGCAGCTCCAATCTCATTTGAAAGAAACATGATACCAACCATGTTGCAATTCAAAGCTGGAATGGATAAAATAAATGTGGAACACACACAAAACGGAATATTATGCATCCATGAAAAGTGACAGGTATAAGGATTTTGCAGAAAGCTTGATGGATATGAATTCGGTCATTCTCAGTGAATTATCGCGGAAACAAAGAATAGAGTTGCAAATGTTCTCCTTCATGAGCTGAACTTGATCAATTAGAGTGCTAGAAGAAAGTGATTGGCAGTAGTAGAAAAGTGTTTTGGGGTACAGGTGAGATTGGCTGTGGAGTTATATTGTTAAGGGAGGGAGGGGCATACCTCACATCCAGGGACCATGCATAATCAGTGTTTGAATATCTAACTCTGAATTGTACCCCATATTGTGTAAAAATTAAAATAAAATAAATACATAAACAAAAGCTGTAAAACGTGCAACTGACTTTATTGGTTTTCTGCTATTTTTTTTAACTTTTT
>NW_007075467.1:0-351 GCF_000164805.1 Carlito syrichta
CAGGTCATCTGAAGGGAGTGGGCCTTGCGGTTGGGCCCCAAGAGTGGTGTAGACCAGGTGTTGGAGCTCATGTCTGTCACTCCATTTCTTTGGGAGGCTGAGATGAGAGTATGGCCTGAGCCCCCTGGTTCGAGACCAGCCCAGGCACTTTGGCAAGACCACATCTCTACAAGAAGCCAAAAAAATAAGCCGAGCTTGGTGGCACATGCCTGTCGTTCTACCCAACTGGGAGGCTGCAGCAGGAGGATCACCAAAGCCCAGCCAGTGGAGGCCACGGTGGCCAAAAGCCAACCCCTGCACTCCGGCCTGTGTCACAGAGTGTGACTCAAACTCAGTATGATGACACCAACA
>NW_007075468.1:0-417 GCF_000164805.1 Carlito syrichta
CTAGTCTGGGTGACAGAGTGAGACTCCAACTCAAACAAACAAAAAAAAATGTGTGCTTTTGTTATACACAGTTTATTATATTTCTGTATTATTAAACTATATGATATATAATAATGTGTGAGTGTATACACATATATATGCACACACTACATACTCACACACACACACACACACACACACACACACACACACACACATTTTTTGGTCTTAAGCAGACTTTTTTTTTTGAGTTGGAGTCTCACTCCATCACTCAATTTGGAGTGTAGAGACGCACTCACGGCCACCCCAGCATCAACCTGCTGGGTTCAGGCGATCCTTCTGCCTCTGCCTTCCAAGTAGCTGGAACTACAGGCACGGGCTACCACACCCAGCTGATTTTTGATTTATTGTAGAGATGAGGTCTCGCCAAGTTGCCCA
>NW_007075469.1:0-351 GCF_000164805.1 Carlito syrichta
AAAAAAATGACCAATCACTCCCACGAATCTGATCTGACACTTTGTGTATCTCTCTGGGTCACTCTGCCTCTCCTGTTTCTCTTCCATTATCGTGAATTAACTCATCTTTGTTCCTTACTAACATTGAGACTTCAATCTGATTATATAAATGTTCTGAGTCTTAGTTTCCTCATCTGTAAAATGGGTTTATATCCGGAGTGACTGTAGAATTAGATGGGGAAAGTGCATTGAGGCCTTACCCTTCCCTGCACTGGAGCAGACACTCTCTTCCCAGCTGGAACCAGCCGGGGTGGCAGGAGAGGCATTGCATGCTGTGACTTCCTTCACACGTTCTACAAGAGCTGTGGCAGG
>NW_007075470.1:0-445 GCF_000164805.1 Carlito syrichta
CAAAAACCTTTCTTTATTGGACATTTAAGAGCCCATTCGGATCTTCCAGGCCCCCTCTCTTATGGTAATGCACAGGCCGATACTCTAACCTGGGCCTGTTTTTCCTTACTACAAGACCCCTTTAAAGGTGCCCAGCAATTTCACAGTCTGCACCATGTGAATGCCCAGACGTTGCGCCTCCGTTTCAAAATCACCAGAGAACAAGCCAGGGACATCGTTAGAAATTGCCCTGCTTGTGTAACCTTTATACATTTGCCGCACCTTGGGGTTAACCCCAAAGGCCTACTTCCAAATGATATTTGACAAATGGATATTACACACGTTCCGGAATTTGGCAACCTAAAATACATCCATGTCACAATAGATACCTTCAGTGGCTTCATCCTCGCCACACTCCAAAGTGGTGAAGCCACCAAAAATGTGATTGCTCATGTTCTCCACTGTT
>NW_007075471.1:0-564 GCF_000164805.1 Carlito syrichta
GAGTCTCACTCTGTTGCCCAGACTGGAGTGCAGTAGCCGCTCCTGGCCACCGCAGCCTTGCCTGCTGGGCTCTGGTGATCCTTCCACCTCAGCCTTCCAAGTAGCCAGAATCACAGGCATGCGCTACCTCGCCTGGCTGATTTTTTGATTTATTGTAGAGATGAGGTCTCGCTGCTTAGGTGGGTCTCGAACCCGTGGGCTCAGGCAATTCACTCACCTCAGCCTCCCAAGGCGCGGGATTACAGGCTGAGCCACAGAGCCCGGCTTAAAATAATTTTTAAAAATGCAAACTACAGGCCGGGCTCAATAGCTCAGCCTGTAATCCCAGTACTTTGGGAGACCGAAACGAGTGGATTGCCTGAGCCTGTGGGTTTCAGACCCGCCAGGGCAACTTGGCGAGACCTTGTCTCTACAATAAAATCAAAAATTAGCTGGGTGTGGTAGCGCACGCCTGTAGTTCCAGCTACTTGGAAGATTGAGGCAGAAGGATTGCTGGAGCCCAGCAGGTTGAGGCTGCAGTGGCCGGGAGTGTGCCACTGCACTCCAGTCTGGGAGACAGAGTGA
>NW_007075472.1:0-516 GCF_000164805.1 Carlito syrichta
TAAATCAGCTGGCTAGTCAGCTGACTAGCTGGTTAAGACAGCTAGTTAAGTCAGCTGGCAGCCAGCTAGATAGCAAATTATGTCAGCTAGTTAAGTCAGCTGGCAATGGCTGGTTAGCTAATTAAGTCAGCTCATTAAGTCAGTTGGCTATCCAACTGGTTAACTAGTTAGAAAGCTAGTTAAATCAGATGGCTAGCCACCTGCCTAGCTAGTTTTTTTTTTTTTGCTAGTTTAGTCATCTGTCCAGCTAGGAATGTAGCTAAATAAGTCAGCTATTTATGGCAGCTAGGTAGCCAGTTAATTCAACTGGTTTTCAGCTGGCTAGCTAGATAGGTATGCAGGTAGCTAGTTAGTTAAGTCAGTTAACTAGCCAGCTGCTTAGCTGGTTAAGTCAGCTAGTTAATTCAGCTGGCTAGATAGTTAAGTCAGCTAGTTAAGTCAACTGGCTAGCTACTTAAGTCAGTTAGTTAAGTCAGCTGGCTAACCAGCTGCCTAGCAGGGTGCCAGCTAGTTAAG
>NW_007075473.1:0-464 GCF_000164805.1 Carlito syrichta
CTTTGGGAGGCAGAGGAAAGAGGATTGCCTGAGCCCAGGGGTTCAAGACCAGCCTGGTCAACTTGGTAAGACCTCGTCTCTACAATTAATAAAAAATACAGTTAGGTGGGGGTGGTGGCACACGCCTGTAGTTCCAGCTACTTGGAAGACTGAGGCGGAAGGATTGCCTGAGCCCAGCCTGTTGAGGTTGTAGTGGCCGTGAGCATGCTGCTGCACTCCAACCTGAACAACATGGTGAGACTCCAACTCGAGAAAAAGAAGAAAAAAGAAAAAAAAAAGGGTATACAAACAGCCAACAAACATGAAAAAATGCTCAGCATCACTAACCATCAGGGAAATGCAAATTAAAACCACAATGAGATACTGCCCTACACCAGTCAAAATGGCCATTATTTAAAAATTTAAAAAAAGACAGCCAGGCTCGGTGGCTCAGCCTGTAATCCCACGCCTTTGGGAGGCTGGGG
>NW_007075474.1:0-352 GCF_000164805.1 Carlito syrichta
AAAAAAAAAAAAAAAATCCCTTAAGAGTAAAATGTCATGCCTCAACTTATTTAAATGATTCATTAAAAAGTACATATGTGGACACATATATATGTATATGTAAGTATGCATCACATTTATGTATATGTAATTCAGAGAGAGAGAAAGATGAAGCAAATACCAAACAAGTATTAATGGTTGATAAATACAAGGTATATATATGTTTACCTATTCTTTCAGCTTTTATTCAGTTTGAAATTCTTCACAATAAAAATTGGAGGGGGTATTCAAATTTTAAAACAAATAACAATCAGCTTTTATTAGATGAGTGAGAGACTAAAGATGTCTTAGAACAGAGAAAATGAAAAGCAAA
>NW_007075475.1:0-979 GCF_000164805.1 Carlito syrichta
GGAGTGGCTTCGGGAGGAGGGGGCGGGCCTGTGGAATGAGTGGGGCTCCCCCAGGCGTAGGCTGGGGCAACCCCCAGCTTCAGGGGTCCCAGGGGCGGTGGAGGGAGCCTCTGGGGGGAAATAAGCATGCATATCATTTACATAAAATCTGCATAATCCGCCTACCAGTGACCTGCGTCCAAGACCCAGGCAGGCAGTTTGCAGGGGAAGTAGTGACTTTCCCGGCAAGTGAGCAAGGGCGGAGGGCACGGCCTGTGCCAAGGCCCCGGGGCAGGGCCAGGCCCAGCGAGGAGGGAGGGGACGGGGCGGGGATTTGGGCTCAAGGCCATAGGGAGCCATGGAGGGCTTTTAGTCGCGAGACTCTGATGTGACTCTTTGAAGCTTCCCTCTGGCTGCCTTGACGGCACATCCAGGCAGGAACGGCCCCGGGGACCAGGGGGGATGGGTGTCCTCGTCTAGGGGTGCCCAAGAGGTCCGGGACCAGGACCGGGGCGTGGGGGGCAAGCCCAACGGGCAGATTTGCGAGGCATTTTGGAGGCCGGGTGTGGAGGCTCACACCCGTAATCCCAGCACTTGGGAGGCCGAGACGGGAGGATCCCTTGAGGCTAGGAGTTCAAGACCAGTCTGGGCAACAGAGTGAGACCCCATCTCTACGAAGAATCAACTTAGCTGGGTGTGGTGGTGTACGCCTGCAGTCCCGGCTGCTTGAGAGGCTGAGGCGGGAGGATCGCCTGAGCCCGGGAGTTGGAGGCTGTGGTGAACTATGCACTCCAGCCGGGGCAACATAGCAAGACCCTGGGTCTAAAATAATAGTAATAATAATGAACTCAAGTATATATACAGAAAGGGGGAAGAATGAGACACTCTCCTCTCCGACCTCTTCCCAGGCTGCTTTTCTTTTCTTTTTTGAGTTGGAGTCTCACTCGGTCGCCCAGACTGGAGGGCGGTGGCCGCTCCCGGCCGCCGCAGCCTCGACCCG
>NW_007075476.1:0-349 GCF_000164805.1 Carlito syrichta
CCTCCCAAAGGCGCGGGATTACAGGCTGAGCCACCGAGCCCGGCTTAATTTTTTTTTTTTAATTGTAGAGATGAGGTCTCACCAATTTGCTCAGGCTGGTCTTGAACCCATGGGCTCAGGCAATCCACTCACCTCGGCTTCCCAAAGTGCTGGGATTACAGGCGGAGCCACCGAGCCCGGCCCCAAGTGTCTTACTGTAAGAGAAAAGAATTACAGATCTGGAAAGGGAGAAGGCTAGAATGGACTCTGTGCTGTTGACCTGGAAGAGGAGGCAGTTATGAACTCAAGGTTTTCTTTTTTTTTTAAGTTAGAGTCTCATTCTGTTGCCCAGGCTGGAGTGCATTGGCAC
>NW_007075477.1:0-567 GCF_000164805.1 Carlito syrichta
GTCCGTACGTGTAATCAGACCCGTCTGCAGCTCAGAGGTCGGCCCGCAGAGGAAGAGCGCGTGGCTCCCGCCCCTCTTGATCGGGGAGGGGGTGCTGGGGGGCGTGGCCGCGCCCCACAGGCCAGGGAGCCGCCCGGAAGCCCAGGCTTGGGCAGGGGGAGCGGCCAGCTGGGGCCACCGGGCCACTTCCTCCCAGCACTCTTGCCCATGCTGGCGGGGCCCAGCCCGTCCACCCGGCCGCCCTGGGTATGTCCTGCTGCCGCGTCACCGGGGCGTTGCCCAGGCCCTGCACCCTAAGCGGGTCCCCCCGGCCCCTCAGATCTCCCCTCCGTCCAGGGACAGCCCCAGGCTCTGCTCCCCACCTCCCTACGCACGCACTGAAGTGATCCCTGCCCTCCAGGGCGGTCCATGGACGGGCAGCCCCCATTCCAGCCCCGCCAAAACTCCTCCTGATTCCCTCGGGCCTCAGAATGGAGTCTCTAGGCGCCCCCGCCCCCCTGCTCAGCCACACTGGGCCCTGCCAAGGGCCTGCCCATCCAGGAAACCCCAGTCGCAGGGCTCCGGGCA
>NW_007075478.1:0-482 GCF_000164805.1 Carlito syrichta
ACTGATCGCCTTCTCTTCTCTGATTGCTCTAACTAGAATTTCCAAAACTATGTTGAACAGGAGAGGTGATAGTGGGCATCCTTGTCTTGTTCCAGTTGTCAGGGAAAATGCTTCCAATTTCTGTCTGTTTAGGAGTATGCTGACTGTGGGTTTGTCATAGATGATTGTTACTATTTTAGGGTATGTTCTATCTATGCCTACATGTTTAAGTGTTTTTATCAAGAAGGGGTGAAGGGGTACTGAATTTTATCAAAAGATTTTTCTGTATCTAATGATATAATCATGTGGTTTTTGTTTTAACATGAAACAAAACATGTTTTGTTTTAACATCAAACATTCTGTTGATGTATTTGATTACATTTATTGTCTTACGAATGTTGAACCAGGCTTGCATCCCAGGGATGAAGCCTACTTGATTGTGGTGGATGAGTTTTGAGATGTGTTGTTGAATCCGGTTTGCTAGGATCTTGTTGAGAATTTTA
>NW_007075479.1:0-411 GCF_000164805.1 Carlito syrichta
TAACATTCTAGCTAACTGACTAAATCATTTGACTTAACCTGTTAGCTAATGAGCTAGCTAGCTGACTTAACCAGCTGACTTAACTGATTAGCTAACTAGCTAGCTAGCCTACTCAAATAGCTGTCTCAACCCGTTTGTTTACTAAGCAACCGGCAGACTCAACCAGCTGAATTAACCCATTAGTTAATTAGCTAACTACCTGCCTCGACCTGCTGTCTTAATCCGATAACTATCTACCTAGTTAGCTGTCTTAATCAGCTGACTAAATTAGGCAGCTGACTTAACTAGCTGTTTTAACTAGATGGCCTGCTTTCGAGTCAGTTGAATTAACTAGCTTGCTACATAGCTAGTCAGCTGGCTACCCAGCTGAATTAACTAGGTGACTTATCTTGCTAGCCAGCTGTCTAGCCA
>NW_007075480.1:0-965 GCF_000164805.1 Carlito syrichta
TCCACTCACCTCAGCCTCCCAAAGGTGCGGGATTACAGGCTGAGCCACCGAGGCCGGCTAGAGAAACAATTTTAACTTACAGAAAAGTTACAAAGACAATACAGAAAGTTTTCATATACCTTTCACTCAGTTTCACTTAATGTTAACATTTTTCTTTTTTTGAGTTGAAGTCTCACTGTGTCGCACAGACTGGAGTGCAGTGGCATGCTCACGGCCACTCAACCTGCTGGGCTCAGGTGATCCTTCCGCTTCAGCCTTTCAAGTAGCTGGAACTACAGGCACACGCCACCATACTTGGCTAATTTTTTTATTTATTGTAGAGATGAGGTCTCTCACCAAGTTGTGCAGGCTGGTCTCAAACCCGTGGGCTCAGACAGTCCTCTTGCCTCCACCTTCCAAAGTGCTGGGATTACAGGCATGAGCCACTGCACCCAGCTCTACTATTTCTTAATTGGGTGGTCTTCCTAAACTTTAGTATTCACTGTAAGGTGGAGATTATAAGTAGTGCTTATATTATGGAATTATTGTGAACTTTAAAGGACAGAGTACTTGCAAAGCACTTAATACTGATTCTTGTATAAAGGAAGCCCTTAATAATAATAAATATATAATATAGAATATATGCTTATTTTTGTATAGTGATTGTTGTGTTGGAGATTAATGATTTTAGAAAGGTTAAACTTTTTTTTTTTTTTTTTGAGTTGGAGTCTCACTCTGTCGCCCAGACTGGAGTGCAGTGGCCACTCCGGGTCACCACAGCCTCGACCTGCTGGGCTCTGGCGATCCTTCCGCCTCAGCCTTCCAAGTAGCTGGAACTACAGGTGTGCGCTACCACACCCGGCTAATTTTTTGATTTACTGTAGAGATGAGGACTCGCCAACTTGCCCAGGCAGGTCTTGAACCCGTGGGCTCAGGCAATCCACTCACCTCAGCCTCCCAAAGGCACGGGATTACAGGCTGAGCCA
>NW_007075481.1:0-348 GCF_000164805.1 Carlito syrichta
ACAAAATAGAATGGAATGGAGAGGAATGGAATGGAACGGAGAGGAATGGAATGGAATGGAATGTTGTGGAATGGAAAAAAATGGAATGGAATGGAGTGGAATAGATTGGAGCTGAGTGGAATGGAATGGAATGGAATAGAGTGTAATGCAATTGAGTGAAATGGAATTTAGAGGAATGGAAAGGAATGTAATGGAGAGGATTAGAATGGAATGGAATGGAGAGGAATGGAATCAAGAGAAATGGAATGAAATCAAGAGAAATGGAATGGAGAAGAAAGGAGTGAAAAGGAAGGGGAATGGAATGGAGTGGAATAGAATGGAACGAATTTTAATGGAACAAAATAGAAT
>NW_007075482.1:0-389 GCF_000164805.1 Carlito syrichta
AGAAAAATTCAAAGCTCTCTTAGAATTGGATCCTCACGAAAACATAACTGAGTGGATAAAATTTTTAGCGCTTGGCTGCAGCATGCTCAGTGGGTCTCTAAACACCGCCATGAAGCACCTGTGTGAGATCCTCACTGCGGACCCCGAGGGCGGGGCGGGCCCGCGGGCCCGCCCGCTTTCCGTTTGAGACGTTCTCCTATGTCTACCAGTACTTGTCCAGCTTGGACCCGGACCTCCCTGACTCGGAGACAGAGTCCTACCTCGCCATGCTGAAGGAGAACATAAAGAATGGCTTGATAGGACTGTCAGATTTCTTCTTTCCAAAGAGACATATTTAGAAAAACCCTCGACAACTCTAAAGACATAGGCCATTAATACAGAGAAGAACA
>NW_007075483.1:0-346 GCF_000164805.1 Carlito syrichta
TAGACCTTCTTACCAAGTGTGCTAATTTTTCCCCAATTTTATATATAGTGATTTTTTTTTTCTTTTGGATATTATAATCTTTTAAGCACTTAAATGTATCAACTTTTCAATAGTTGTGGAATAGGTTTCAAGGAGTTTTTATTGCCAAAGAGTATATAAAATATTTAGCAACTTGTTACAGTATTTTTCAGTCTTTTTTTTTTGATCTAATAAAATTTTTGATTTCTCTGGAATTTACTTGACTGAAGAGAATACAAGAAATGAAAAGTTCTACTTAAAAAAATTCCCAATGTGCATTCAGAACTTGTTTTAGTTAGTTATTTCTTTTTATTTTATTTTCTAAAGA
>NW_007075484.1:0-571 GCF_000164805.1 Carlito syrichta
CGCCCCCTCCCAGTCTGGGCCCGGCCCCGCCCTCCCCCGCACTTTCCGGGCGTTCGAGGGCCCTCGACACACGCAGGGTGGGCGGGTTGCCCTCCTGGGTGCAGGGGGAGAAGCCCGGGGCCCCGCGGCGCCAGCCCCCTTCCCAGAGCGCCCCTCCCTGCAGCTGGCGCATGCAGCCCCTGGCGGCTTATTGCTGAGGTGGGCTGGGGCTCCAGGCAGGGAGGCATGCAGTGTGGGGGGCGCCCCGGGTGGAACTGGCAGAATTCGGGCGTATGTACACGAGTCGATGGAAGGGTGTCCTATGGCTCTGGAGACCTGAGAAGGCTTTTGTGGGGAGGGCGAGGGGAGGAGTGGGGGGACGGACTCTGGCCCCTCCCCCCATCCTGGGGGCCCAGGTGGGGGCGAAGGGCCCGGGGGTGTCTGCTGGCGTCATCATCTCGGTTGCATATTGTTAATGACTTTTTGATTTTTTTAAAAAACCCTTTCCCCCACCCCCCACCCCCAGCTCCGTTGACCTTCCCAGGCACCCCCGAGTCCCCCCACAGGGGGGAGGGGAGCGCTAGAGGATGGA
>NW_007075485.1:0-810 GCF_000164805.1 Carlito syrichta
TCCACAATCCGAAAAATTCTCAGGGTGTCTTGCTGCGGTATAAACAAGAATCAAGGCTTCAAGCTCGTCTCATGTTTCAGATGTATTTGGCTTGTGGGTATTATGAATCAAGCATTTCAGGACTCCAGCAACATTCTGGTCCTCTTGAGAGTTGTAATCTGGTATCTGGTAGTACAAATCCATAAAGTTCCTCAGGACAATAAATGCCAGATTCCTGGAAAAAAGTATCATATTGCCATATTTGGATGTAACTGTGGTCTTATGTTGAACTTGGTAATCCTTAAATTTCCGTTTGTACTTTATTTGTAGAGGGGTCGAGGGTTTTGCAGATGCCAAATATTTAGTACGAATTATTAAAATGTAACCAGGATCCATGGATTCCACGTCCCTAGGAAACATCTGGGCATCTGCATTTTTGTACACAGACTTTTGGAATCCACATTGACAGGGAAATTCAGGGCATCTTGCTGAGAACAGCAAGGAAATCCAGTTCTTGGAGTTGTCTATCGCCTAAATCTACAAAGTCTCTTGATAAGGTTTATTCAGCAATCTGGACTTCTATGTGGCTACATTTTTAGTATGTCTTTTGAAAAGGAAACAGTAATCTTGGGTTCCAATTCCTCAAGAAATTTATGGGATTCTTTCTCTTGATATCTAAGCATCTGGAACTCTAGGTCACCAGGAAATATCTTGGTATCTTGCTGAGAATGAAGCAGGAATTTCAGTAATGGGAGTCATCATATACAGAGCACTACACGACCTGTTGCGACAGAAGAATAAGGAATCTTGGTTACACGGGGCCTCCATCCC
>NW_007075486.1:0-347 GCF_000164805.1 Carlito syrichta
TCCATTCCATTCCTCTCCATTCCTTTCCATTCCATTCCATTCCTCTCCATTCCATTCCATTCCTTTCCATTGCATTCCATTCCTCTCCATTCCATTGCATCCCTAGACATTCCGTTCCAATTCATTCCATTCCATTTGACACCATTCCATTCCAGTCCACTCCATTCCATTCCATTATTAAACTATCCAATCCATTCCATTCCATTCCATTCCACTCTTTTCATTCCATTCCATCATTTCCACTGGATACCATTCATCTCCATTCCATTCCTCTCCATTTTCTTCCATTCTTTTCTATTACACTCCATTCTTTTTAATTCCATTTCTCTTCATTTCATTCCAATCCA
>NW_007075487.1:0-584 GCF_000164805.1 Carlito syrichta
ATATAAGTCCCGAATAATATCAGGATTGAGGGACCCCTGAGGGGGCCACTGATTTTGGTTTTCTAAGGGGTATGTTGGCCAGTCTTGTGTGCAGAAATGAATTAGGCGTTTGGGTTTGATATCAGGGGAAAGAGAAAGTATAGTGAGATTGTTTAAGAGGCATTTAAGAGGAGAATTGGCCGGCAGGGATGACGAGCCTCCCATGGTGAGACAGGTAGTCTAAACAGGGCATCCCCCGAAGAGTCAGCTGTCCGAGAAGTGTGGCTGTGGCAAAGCCTGTCGTCACAGGGGTTTGGCATAACCACAATTCTCCTGGAGAACTAAGGGGGTCAAGGCACCTAGCGCAAGGATTTTTTAACTAGACAGAAAGCACTTGACCAGGCGGTGGGTGGGAGAGTGTTTGAGATTCCTGCTGGTCGAATAGGGCTTACTGTGGGGCAACAAACATGGAGCCTCTGAGGCTCCCTGTTACCTGACAGGTATATGAGTCCTTCAGAATCCACTGTGGGCCAGCAGACATGGGACCCCCGGGGTCTGCTGTGGCCCGACAGCCGTGGGATTCCTTAGGGAGGGGGGAGAGAGAG
>NW_007075488.1:0-605 GCF_000164805.1 Carlito syrichta
TAATAATGTTAGTTTCTTTGTAATTTGATATGTTTTTCAGATAACTACAACTATAGAACTATACAACAAAAATTATATAAATATTTGAGATTTTGAAAATATATTTAAATTTTTTTATTTTATCAATATTTTTTATTTATGATACTGTGGGGTACAGTTAAGGGTTAGGTATACATATATGCTTCGTTCAGGCACCCTTATTAATAAGAAGTGTCCCCCACCCCAGGCAGATATTTACTACCAGTAATCTCACCTTCCCCTTCCCCCCCATATTTTCCCACCACTGTCAGTCATTTTCTTATGGTAGTGCGTTGGATGTTCAAGGTCCACTATATGAGTGAGAACATGTGATACTCAGATCTTTGTTTCTGTGAGAGGTCACTCAGTATTATAGACTCTAGTTCCATCCAGGTGGCTGCAAAATTCATGATTTTGTTCTTTTTTGTGGCTGCGTAGTATTCCATCATGTATATGTACCACATTTTTAAAATCCAGTCCTCTTTTGATGGGCGGCATAGTTGCTTCCAGGTTCTTGCTATTGTGAACAATGCTGCGATAAACATACGTGTGCAGATATCTTTTTTATAGAGTGATTTGAGTTCTTC
>NW_007075489.1:0-346 GCF_000164805.1 Carlito syrichta
CTGACCTAACTGCCTAGCTACCTAGCTTGAAGATGGATAGCCAGCTGAGTTAACTAGCTAACTAAATATGTAGCCCTCTGACTTGCAAGCTGACTTAGTTACCTAGTTTCCTACCTACACAAATGTCTAGTGAGCTGACTCAACTAGGTTAATTAACTAACTCGCTAACTGGCTATCCAGCTGACCTAAACAGCTAGCTACACAACCAGGCAGCTGGCTAGCCTGCTGACCTAGCTCGCTTACTTAACTAGCTAGAAAGTTGACTTAACTGACTGACTTAACCAGTTAACTACCTAGGTAGCCAGCTGTCTTAGCAAGGTGGCTTAACTAGCTAGTTACATAGCTA
>NW_007075490.1:0-346 GCF_000164805.1 Carlito syrichta
AGCTGACATAACGAAATAGCCTGATGGCTAGCCTAAACTGCTGGCCAGCGAGCTGACTTATTAGGTGACTTAACTTGCTAGCCAGCTGCCTAGCCAACTGATTTAACTAGCTAGGTACCCTGCTAGGCAGCTGGTTAGCCAGCTGACTTAATTAACTGACTTAACTAGCTAGCCAGTTGACATAACTAGCTGACTTTATCTAGCCAGCTGGCTGGCCAGCTGAATTAACTACCTGACTTAACCAGCTAGGGAGCTGGCTAGCTAGCTGACAACTAACTCACTACCGACATAGCTATCTAGCTAGCCAGCTGACTTAACTAGCTGAATTAACTGGCTACCTAGCTGC
>NW_007075491.1:0-457 GCF_000164805.1 Carlito syrichta
CACACACACCACACAAGACACATACACAGGTGCACGCACATGTTTACATACACAGTTTCACATACATTTACGCACATGGGTGCACACAGAATTGCACGTGTGTTTACACATGCAAACATGCACGTGATTACGCACACATGTGCACATGAGTTCATACACACAGGCACACACTCACACACGTGGGCACATGCATGTTTACACACATGCAGGCACACACACAGGTGCCCCTGCACGTACCCATGCGGGCACACACATGCACACACGTGCACACAAGGCTAGTCCTGTCCTCACGAACACAAACAGCCACGCACACGCAGCACATGGGCAGCAGCAGGCCGGCCCTGTCCGTCACGCATCAGGTGTTCTGAGCAAGTCTGGCCTGAGGAAGCACCAGGAAGGGACGTCAGCGGTCAGAAGCCGCCACCGTGCCAGGTCCCCACGGCTCTGTCCTGAAACC
>NW_007075492.1:0-406 GCF_000164805.1 Carlito syrichta
CTCGGCATTGCATTCTTCTCCATTCCATTCCATTCCTCACCATTCCATTCCATTTCTCTCCATTCCATTCCATTTCTCTCCATTCCATTCCATTCCATTCCTTTCCTCTCCATTCCCTTCCTTCCATTCCATTCTAATGCTCTCCATTCCATCCCATTCCACTCATTTCCATTTCATTCCATTACCTTCCTCTCCATTCCATTTCATTCAAATCCATTCCATTCCACACCATTTCTTTACTCTCTATTCCATTCCATTCCATTCCATTCCATTCCATTCCATTTCCTTCCTGTCCATTCCATACCATTCCATTTTCTTCCTCTCCATTCCGTGCCATTGCATTCCCTTACATTCCATTTCCATCCTCTCCATTTCATACCATTCCATTCTTTTCCATTCCTCTCCA
>NW_007075493.1:0-496 GCF_000164805.1 Carlito syrichta
CTAGTTAATTCAGATGGCTAGACAGCTGTCTGGCTAGTTATTTCAGCTAGTAATGTCAACTGGCTAGCTAGGTAGCTGGCCTGTTATCAGCTAGTTAAGTCGGCTTGCTTGCTAGATAGTTAGCTAGAAATCTAGCTAGTAATTTCAGCTAGTAAGGTCATCTGGTTTGCTCAGCTAGCTCGTTAATCAGCTGGGTCATCAGCTAGCTAATCAGCTAGATCATTAAGTCAGCTAGCCAGCTAAATAGCCAGTTGGCTAGCTAGTTAAATAACCTATTTGAGTCAGGTGTCTAGACAGCTGGCTACATAGAGAACTAGCTAGTTATTTCAGCTCTCCAGCCAGCTTGCTAGCTATTTAAGTCAGTGAGTTAAGTCAGATGGAAGCGAGCTTGCTAGCTAGTAAAGTCAGTTCATTAAGTAAGTTGGCTATACAACTGGTTAGTTAAAAAGCTAGTTAAGGCAGATGGCTATCCATCAGGCTAGCTAGTTATTTCAGC
>NW_007075494.1:0-517 GCF_000164805.1 Carlito syrichta
TTTGAAACAGGATGTATCTAATGAGAGACGTAATAAGCAGGAAAATACACAGCCCCTTGCCAAGGGTGAAAAAGAATCGGGGTTATAGCAGTCCTCAATCCTTAAAATCAACAGGCAATCTGCTGTGGGCTAAACAAGAATCAGCGTTTAGAAACTGGAACATAGGTAATAGCAGTCCTCTTATGCAGAATCTATATGATCTCTAGCTAAGGAGAACTTAGAAAACTCTTACATGGTTCGTCCATCACAATATCATCATGACATCTTCATAATGGCAAAACAAGAATCAGGGTTTCCAAAAAGGATTCTGGGGAACGGAGTCCTCATATACAGGACATTACACAGCCCCTCGGTAAAGAAGAAGGAATCTGTGATACACTAGTTCACAATCAGAAAAATTCTCAGCGTGTCTTGTTGCGGTAAAAACAAGAATCAAGACATCAAGCTCGTCTCATGTTTCGGATATATTTGGCTTGTGGGTATTATGAATCAGTCATTTCAGGACTCCAGCAACATT
>NW_007075495.1:0-614 GCF_000164805.1 Carlito syrichta
GGCAACCAACTGGCTAGCAAGTTACATCAGCTAGTTAAGTCAGTTTGCAAACAGCTGACTTGCTATTTATTTCAGTTAGTTATTTCAGCTAGCTAGCTAGGAAGGTAGCTGTATTCATTAGCTAGTTATGGTAGCTAGGTAGCTAGTTAAGTCAGCTAGTTAAGTCAACTGGGTAGCTAGATAGTTAGATAGATAGCTAGTTAAACCAGCTAGATAAGCCAGCTGGCTAGCTTAACTCAGCTAGTTAAGTCAACTTGCTTGCTAGTTAAGTCATTGAGTTAAGTCAGCTGGCTAGTCAGCTGCCTAGCTGTGTAGCTACCTAGTTGAGTCAGGTGGCTAGCCCGTTATATAGTTAGTTAAGTAACCATGTTAAGTCAGCTCGCTAGCCAGCTGGTTAGCTAGGTACCTAGGTAGTTAAGTCACCTGTCAATTCAGCGGGATATGTAGATGGCTAGCTAGTTAAGTCAGCTGGCTCTCCAACTGGCTGGCTAGGTACCTAACGTGTAAAGCCAGCCTCCTAGCCAGCAGGCTAGGTAGTTGTCACCTAGTTTAGTCAGCTGACTAGACTACTGACTACGAAGGTAGCTAGATAGTTAAGTTAGCTGTCAAATTCA
>NW_007075496.1:0-977 GCF_000164805.1 Carlito syrichta
AAGTAGCTCTCTACCTAGTTAGCTAGCTGGCTAGCCAGCTGACCTAACTAGCTGTCTTAATTAGGTAGCCAGTTAGCTAACCAATTCACTTAACTAGCTCGCTACTTTGCTAGCCAGCTAGCTATCCAGTTGACATAACTAGCTGACTTAAATAGCTGGCATGCTTGCTAGTCAGCTGAATTAACTATCTTTCTGTATAGCAAACCAGGTTGCTAGCCAGCTGATTTAACTAGTTGACTTCAGTAGCTAGCCAGCTGTCTAGCCAGCTCACTTAATTAGCAAGCAACCTAGTAACCACCTGACTTAATTAGGTGACTTAAATAGCTAGCCAGCAGGCTCTACAGATGACTTAACTATCTAGCTACTTAGCTAGCCAGCTGTCTTGCCAGCTGACTTAACTAGGTGAATTAACTAGCTAGCCAGCTGGATAGCAGGCTGACCTAACTGCCTAGCTTCGTAACTAGGCAGCTGGATAGCCAGCTTAGTTAACTAGCTAGCTACCTACATAGCCTGCTGGCTTACCTGCTGACTTTCCTAACTAGATACCTAGCTAACAAGCTGGCAAGCTTGCTGACTTATCTAGTTTACTTTACAAGGTAGTTCACTGTCTAGCCAGCTGATTTAACTAGCTAGTTACTCAGCTAGCCAGCTGGTTAGCCAGTTGACTTAACTCACTGAATTAAGTTGCTATCACGCTGACTTAACTAGCTGACTTAACCAGCTATCTACGTAGCTATCCAGCTGGATTAATTAGCTGAAACAGCTAGCTAACCGGATGGCTAGCCATCTGACTTAACTAGCTTTTTAACTACCTAAAAAGCTGGATAGCCAACTGACTTAATGAGTTGACTTAACTACCTAGCCAGCTGGTTGCCAGCTGACTTAACTAGCTGACTTAAACAGCTAGTCAGCTGGCTAGTCAGCTGACTTAACTAGCTGGCTACCTATCTAGTCAGCTGGCTAGCCAGCTGACTTAC
>NW_007075497.1:0-753 GCF_000164805.1 Carlito syrichta
GACGGAGCCAGCTGGACGGCCCCGCCCGCCCGAGAGGCCTCCCTTTTTCGGAGGGGGGTCGCGCTCTGCGCCCAGGCTGGGGGGCAGCGGCGCCGTCCCGCATCTCGGCTGGCCGCAGCCTCGACCTCCTGGGCTCAGGAGAGGGTCTCCTCTCAGCCTCCGGAGAATAAAAGAAATTCGCTGGGACTGCAGGCGCCCCCCGCCCCGCCGGGCCCCGCGAATTTCTTTTATTTTTGGAAGGGACGAGGTCTTGCCTGTGGCCAGGCGGGTCTCCCCCTCCTGGGCTCAAGCAGTTCTCTTGCCTCTGCCGCCCAAAGTGCTGGGATCTCGGGTGTGAGCCACTGTGCCTGGCCATATTTACTATTTTTTAATTTTTTGTTTTTTAGTTGGAGTCTCACTCTGCTGCTCGGGCTGGAGGGCAGTGGCATGCTCCGGCCACCCCAGCGTCAGCCATCCTTCTGCCTCAGCCTTCCAGAGTTACTGGAACTACAGTCACCCACGACCACGCCCAGCTTTTATTTTTATTTTTATTTTTGAGTTGGAGTCTCACTCCATCACCCAGACTGCAGGGCAGTGGCACGCTCCCGGCCACCGCAGCCTCGACCCGCTGGGCTCCAAGGATCCTTCCGCCTCAGCCTTCCAAGTAGCCGGAAATACAGGTGTGGGCTACCACGCCCGGCTAGTTTTTGATTTATTGTAGAGATGAGGTCTCTCCAAGTTGCCCAGGCGGGTCTCGAACCCACGGGCTCAGGC
>NW_007075498.1:0-593 GCF_000164805.1 Carlito syrichta
GAGCCCAGCAGGTCGAGGCTGCAGTAGCCGGGAGCGGCCACTGCACTCCAGTCTGGGCGAAAGAGTGAGACTCCAACTCAAGAAAAAAACAAAAAAAGAAAACGCAAAGGGGCTGGGCACAGTGACTCACACCTGTAATCCCAGCACTTCAGGAGGCTGAGGTGAGAAGACTGCCTGAGCCCAGGGGTTCAAGACCAGCGTGGAAAACTTGGCGAGACCTTGTCTCAACAATAAATCAAAAATTAGCCAGGCGTGGTGGCACACACCTGTAGTTTCAGTTACTTGGAAGGCTGAGGCGGAAGGATCACCTGAGCCCAGCAGATCAAGGCTGTGGTGGCCATGAGTGTGCCACTGCACTCCAGCCTTGGCGACAGAGTAAGATTCCAACTCAAAAAAAAAAAAGAGAGACAAAGGACTGGTGTCCAGAATATATAAAGAACACTTATGACTCAATAAGGAGAAAACCAACTGCCCAATTAAAAATGAGAAAAAGAGCCGGCTCAGTGGCTCAGCCTGTAATCCTGCGCCTTTGAGAGGCTGAGGTGAGTGGATTGCCTGAGCCCATGGGTTCGAGACCCGACTGGGCAGCGAGA
>NW_007075499.1:0-344 GCF_000164805.1 Carlito syrichta
CAGCAGGTCGAGGCTGCGGCGGCAGTGAGTGGGCCCCTGCACTCCAGCCTGGGCGACAGAATAAGACTCTGACTCAGAAAAAGCAGTTCAGTCACTCACAGGCAAAACCTCTTATGTCAGCGGGGGCGTGTGCATGTGAAGGTGTGAACACATGTGGAAGGCCCCCACCGACGTCACCTCCAGGGCCTGCATCGAGGAGTTGGGGTCACTCTGGGCTTCACTCACACATCTCCATATTGGGATTCTGCTTGTTCTGAGCATGAATTATCTTTTCTTTTTTTGAGTCGGAGTCTCCCTCCGTCGCCCAGACTGGAGTGCAGCGGCCGCTGCCGGCCACCACAGCC
>NW_007075500.1:0-488 GCF_000164805.1 Carlito syrichta
AAAAAAAAAAAAAAAAAAAAAAAAAATTACCCGGGCATGGTGGTGCTCGCCTGTAGTTCCAGCTACTTGGAAGGCCGAAGTGGAAGGATCACCTAAGCCCAGCAAGTCGAGGCTGTGGTGGCCGAGAGCGTGCCACTGCACTCCAGCCTGGGTGACAAAGTGAGACTTCAACTAAAAAAAAAAAGTATCAGACTCAAGTGGACAGGGCAGGTAAGCCTCTAAATCTTCTGGAACTGTTTACAGTCCAGTGACGGAGACAGATGATGAACAGATCAGTAAGAATGTTTAAGCCGGGCTCGGTGGCTCAGCCTGTAATCTCGCGCTTTGGGAGGCTGAGGTGAGTGGACTACCTGAGCCCGTGGGTTCGAGACCTGCCTGAACAACTTGGCGAGCCCTCATCTCTACAATAAATCAAAAAATTAGCCGGATGTGGTAGTGCACGCCTGTAGTTCCAGCTACTGGAAGGCTGAGACGGAAGGATCGCCGGA
>NW_007075501.1:0-367 GCF_000164805.1 Carlito syrichta
TTGGCCTCCCAAAGCCACTGCCCAATTGTCTGCTGATACACTGTCATTTGGGAACTCTACACCCAAGACTGAGGCATCCTTCCACAATGATCTCTGTTCAGGATGATCCTATCTTCATACACAAATAGATGCTCTTATTTTATTTCCTTTTTTTTTAAAATCAGAGTATCACTCCATCACCCAGGCTCGAGGGCAGTGGCTTGCTCCTGGCCAGCACAGACTCAGCTTGCTGAGCTCTGGTGAGTCTTTGCCCCCCAGTCAGCTGGGGAAAAGGAATGAAAGGTGCCCGCCACCATGTCTGGCTTAATTGGGATGAAGGCTAGAGACGAGTTCTCACCTAGTTGCCCGGGCAGGTCCCACACACACG
>NW_007075502.1:0-480 GCF_000164805.1 Carlito syrichta
ATCATTAGATGCAGAAAAAGCTTTTGATAAAATTCAGCACCCCTTCTTGATAAAAACTCTAGAACATCTAGGCATAGGTGGAACATACCTCAAAAAAGTAAGAACCATCTATGAGAAACCCACAGCCAGCATACTCCTAAAGAGAAAGAAATTGGAACAATTTCCCCTGAAAACTGGAACAAGACAAGGATGCCCACTCTCACCCCTCCTGGTCAACATAGTTTGGAAGTTCTAGCTAGAGCAATCAGAGAAGAGAAGGCGATTGGGGTATCAAATAGGAAAAAAGGAAGTCAAGTTATCTCTCTTTGCAGATGACATGATTGTATACCCTGAAAACCCAAGAGAATCTGCCAAAAGCCTCCTTGCACTAATAAAGGAATCTGGCAAAATCTCAGGGTATAAAACAAATGTGCAAAAGACAATCGCATTTCTATACACCAATAATAAACAAACAGAAACTCAAATAAAAAGCACAATTCC
>NW_007075503.1:0-605 GCF_000164805.1 Carlito syrichta
CTACAATAAATCAAAAAATCAGCCGGGCGTGGTAGCGCATGCCTATAATTCCGGCTACTTGGAAGGCTGAGGCACTCCAGTCTGGGTAACAGGGTGAGACTCCAACTAAAAAAAAAAAATTTCAATACATTTCATCACGTTTTCCAAGTACCAGGTATCAATTATGAGAGTTTATGAATCATGACTAAATAGTAAAGCTCCTTACATTTTTTTTTTTTTGAGTCAGAGTCTCCCTCTGTCACCCAGGCTGGAGTGCAATGGCATGCTCATGGCCATCCTAGTGTCGACCTGCTGGGCTCAGGTGATCCTTCCGCCTTAGCCTTCCAAGTAGATGGAACTACAGGTGCGTGCTGCCACGCCCGGCTAATTTTTTTATATATTGTAGAGGCGAGGTCTCATTAAGTTGTCCAGGCTGGTCTTGAACCCCTGGGCTCAGGCAATCCTCTCACCTTGGCCTCCCAAAGTGCTGGGATTACACTGTGCACGGCCGTAGCACCTTACATCTTTTCTCTCAGCCACCTGATATAACAGGAATTATCTGCATTTTTGTTTTGTTTTGTTTTTTGAGTTGGAGTCTCACTCTGTGGCCCAGACTGGAGTGCAGT
>NW_007075504.1:0-343 GCF_000164805.1 Carlito syrichta
GTCTTTTATTTTTATTGTAAAGTTTGTTTTACCTGATATGAGAATAGTTACTCCTGCTTGTTTTTGGTTTCCATTTCCACAGAATATTTTTTCCCATTTCTTTACCTTGAATCTATCAGAGTTTTTGTGTTGTAACTGACTCTCTTGAAGCCAATCAGATTGTGTGTGTTTTATTTTTTAAATTCATTTTGCTAGTCTATATCTCTTAAGTGGGCATTGAGACTATTTACATTCAAGGTAAATAATGATATATAATTATGCTGGTTGCCATCTGGTTGCTTTATTTTTATTTTTTCTCAATTGTATTAGTGTTTTATAAGCCCTGTGAGCTTTACGATTTCCA
>NW_007075505.1:0-12395 GCF_000164805.1 Carlito syrichta
CTCCTCTTGTCTCTCCTCAATTTTTTAAATTCTCTCCATTAATGTCTTGATGTCTGGGTTTGTTGCATGTAGCCAGTCATTCTGGGGACTCTTCATTGTCTGTGTTCCAGAATCTGTTTTCTCATTGTCTGATCTCCCAGGGGTCTGTGTAAGACCTATATTCTTCTTTTGGTTTTTCTTCATTTGTGCGGTTTTTCCCCCCTCCTTACTTTTTCCTTCCCTCCACGTCACCGTCTTCTTTAATTCTGTTATTCAGGGGTAAAGGGATTGGTTTTACTTCTGTTTGTTCAATCTCCTATTCTTTATGTACATCCTCTTACTTTGTTCAATTCTGAAGTTGCACTGTAGGTTGGAGGTGGTCGTTTTTGCAGTTTTGAGATGTACTTAAGGGGAGAGCTGTGATTCAAAATCTGTCTGCAGGTCCTGGTATTCGCTGACAGGCGTGTGGATAATGTGGAACCCACTTCCCACTGCCCTGGAATCTTTCCAGGGCAGTGGGGCTGTAGGTTTACTCCAGGACAATGAGATTAGCAGCTCTTGAGTGCTCCTGTAAGAGTTCATTCAGTCGAACTTGACGGTAACTCTTTTCCTTGACCGCTTCCAGTTCTGCATCTCCCGATGCCCATTCTTTTAAGCCAGGTAATATGGTATGGGTAAAAGAGTGAAATGTACAACCTCTAAAGCCCCTCTGGAGGGGCCATTTACTGTTCTTTTGTTTACCCTGACCGCAGTCAAAGTAGCCAAAGTAGTTTCTCGGATCCATTATAGCAGAATAGGACTGGGAGTGCACTGCAGATTCGGCAACACCCCTTAAGCCGAACGTCCAGAAAGTCAAAATTTCTCAAGCCCTGCTCTAGAAGCCTGAGGATACTTCAAGTCCTGCTTCAGTCACACAACAGAGGCTGACTGATCGACGCACAGCAGAAAATTAAGGATTCAGCTTAAGAACTCAGCGGACATTACTGATAAGCCATTGTTTTGCTTTGTCAACCTTTATATTTGCTAAACTGTTTGTCATTTTAATTGCTGTAGAACTAACTTTATTTGCTGTAGAATTAACAGAGTTGTCCCCATTGAGCATGTTAGAAAAGGGTTTCACTAGCATTCCCATTCTTTCTTATGATAGGAAATGTTCTTTTTTTTGTTTTGAGTTGGAGTCTCACTCTTTCACCCAGACTGAAGTGCAGTGACACGATCCCGGCCACCGCAGCCTCGACCTGCTGGGCTCCAGCGATCCTTCCGCCTCAGCCTTCCAAGTAGCTGGAACTACAGGTGTGCACTACCATGCCCGGCTAATTTTTGATTTATTGTAGAGATGAGGTCTTGCCAAGTTACCCAGGAGGGTCTCAAACCCACGGGCTAGGCAATCCACTCACCTCAGCCTCCCAAAGCGCAGGATTATAGGCTGAGCCACCTTGTGGTTTTATGTATTTCTGCCTAATTTGGGTGTTTATCACTTTCCTCACACACCCAGCATGTACATGTGTAGAAACTATCTGGCCAGATGTAAGAGTTTTCCATCGTTATTCATCCCAGCCAGAAGTTTGTTCTAGTGGCCAACAAGACCTGTTTGGTATTGGGCATCTGCTTATGCAACTAAATTTTCTCAATGTACTAAAGGGCTATTTTGGACATATGAAAAGGTTGCATATGCCCAGCTCCCAGTATTATGGAAAGGCACATGTACCATAGGAATAATCCAACCAGGATTTTTCCTTCTGCCTAACCCAAGGGGGGATGAACTAGGCATTCCCCTTTATGAAAGCCTCAAAACATGAGATGCTCGATCCCCCAACCAAGTTCCTAATATAGGAGGGACCCAGGTTTGGAAAGATGATGAATAGCCACCCCAGAGAATTATAAATACGTATGGCCCAGCCACATGGGCACAAGATGGGAGTCAGAAATGCTGCACGTATATATATATATATATATATATATATATACATATATATGCTAAATCGCATTATCAGGTTACAAACTGTCTTAGAAATTATAACTAATCAAACAGCCACGGCTTTTGAGTTTGTTGCTCAGCAAGCCCAAATGCGCGCAGCTATTTATCAGAACCACTTAGCTTTGGACTACCTGCAGGCGGAAGGAGGAGGAGTATGTGGTAAATTTAATAGCTCTGACTGTTGTTTGCAAACAGATAATAATGGTAAAGTTATAACTGATATAGCCACCAATACTAGAAAGCTTGCCCATGTCCCGGTGCAAAAATGCCAAGGCATAAAAATTGGCAATTAATTTAAAAACATGTTCTCAGGTCTGGGAGGATTTAAGTATATTATTGGATCTGCAGTCCTTTGGTGGGATCCTGTCTTATCCTTCCCTGCATAGCCCCAATAATTATGAACACCATTTCTAAGTTTGTGGAAATAGTTGTTGAATGAAAAACTGCGGCCCATATAATGTTAATGCACCAAATTAAGAATAATGATGCTTTACATCTATAAAAGATCAAGCATCAAGGAGGGAATGATGTGGCAGAAAGAGGGGTTGGTAGCAGTTAAAGGTATTTCCTTTTGAAAGGCAAGCTGCAAGTTTTAAAGACCTGTCAGACGCCAGGCAGGTTTTGTTTAAGAAAGGTCACGTGGTCAGAGACTGGCCATTTCATGGAAATGCAAAAGAGTAACTAATTCACAGACTTATCCAAAACCCCTCTTCTGAAGTTGATGGTTTACAACTCTGCAGTTCCTGAAAACCATTTGTTCTTTGAAAAATCTGATTTTGCTGAGTACAGCCTTGTGAGATTCCAAAGGAAATATGTAATCACTCAACACGACCCCCTCCCTTACCTAAACGAAGGTATAAGACCCCGCTTCTCCCATGCTGCGGGGCTTGACCTGGAAGCATTAGCCCCTCAAGCCCGCCGAGCCAGTACTCGGCGTAATAAAGTACCACATCCTATAATAGTCTCAGTGTCACGATCTCTCTTTCTTCCCGCTACAGTGTGACCACAGAGATGAATCTTTAACTTTATCAGACATTATGAAATCTGATTAAGCCACTAGCATGTGGCTGGTGGCTGCTGTGTTGGACAGCCCAGAGGGGCCTCATTCATAGGAGGCCAGAGCCTAGTCTGAGAGGGGAGGAGCCGGGGGCCCTGGGAGTCTCCTGCATCTGCCAGATTCCAGAACAGCAGGGTGGGGAGGACCTGCATGATTCATGCCAACTGGCACCTGTGTGGATTCCGGGGATTGGCTGGGCCCAGTGCTTTACAAGCAGATGAGCAAACAACCTTCAGGACCCATGACTAACTCCATAATCAGAGCCACTGCTGGGCCTGGCCCCAGGTCTGGTTTTGAAGCCTGTGGCACATCCTGTGGACTGTCCGTGGAGCAGTTTCTGTGATTCTATCTGTTCGAGGAGGTAGCCAGGCAGGGCAGTTAAGAGCACAGCCCCCAAAGCCACCATGCTTGGACTGGAACCCCAGCTCCACTTGCCACCTGTGTTACCCGGCAAGTTTCTTGACCATTCTGTGCCTCTATCTTCCCACCTGTAAAAGGGGGACCACAGTTCCCACCTCACATAGCTGTACTGAGGATTAGGTGACTTTCACATATAACGTGCTTAAGAAAAGAGGCCAGAAGCCTTTTCTGTAGAGTCAGGCAGTAAATATTTACTATTTGCTATACAGTCTCTGTCCCAATGACTCAGCTCTGCCCTTTGGCAGGAAAGGAACCAGAGACAATCCTTACATGAGTGGGCATGGCTGTGTTCTAATAAAACTTCATTGACAAAAATAGGTGGGGCCAGCTGGTTGTGGCCTGGGGCTGTGGTTTGCAGCGCACTGGCTTAGAACAGTGCCTGATATATGTGCTATATACTTGCAGGCTAGGACTCTGGCTATTCACTGATCAACTTAAGATTTTAAATTTGCCATGAGGAGTCTTCTTGCTGTGGACCAAGCTACTTCATGTGTGGAGTGTTTTTACTCCTTGGACAGGACAGCTCCATAAAAAAGAATTCCAATGTTCCTGGACACAATTGCAAGGAGCCTTTACTGAGGTTTTTTGTTTCGTTTGTTGTTGTTTTCTGAAACAGGGTCTTGCTTTGTAGCCCAGGCAGTGCAGTGGTGTGGCCACAGCTCACTGCAGCCCTGAACCCCTAAGCTCAAGGAATCTTCCCACCTCAGTCTCCCAAGTAGCTGGGACTATAGCATGTGCCACCATGATCAGCTAGTTTTGTTATTTTTTGTAGAGGTGGGATCTTGCTAAATTACCCAATCTGGTCTCCAACTCCTGACCTCAAGTGATTTTCCCACTTGGGCCTCCCAAAGTGCTGGGGATTACAGGCATAAGCTACCACATCCAGTCACTCTACTAAGCATTTAGTATGCACTATGACTGCACTAAAGCCTTTACACACTTATCTCCCGTGAGCCCCGGAATAACCTGATCTCTCTATATAAGGTCCTTCCTTATATAACAGCCTCATTTTTGCAGATGGGGAAGATTCAGAGACGAAAAGGTTGATCTAAAGGCTGAACCATGAGGGCAAACACAAGACCTCAGCATGTCTCATTCTGTCTTATACCCCTGGTGATTAGCATGGAGCCTGGCACGTAGTAAGTGCTCAAGAAACACATGTCAAATGAACACATGGACAACGAGCTCTAGAATATTATTCTTGTATCAGTAGCTTGTTAAGTCATTTCTCAGAGCCTCAGTATCCACAGGGGTGAAATGGGCAAATAGCACCTACTTCATCCAGTTGCCATAAGAAATGAAGAAAGTCACACACATAGAGTCCAAAACCAAAGCGCTGACCCAGGTCAACCAGATTCTCACAAACCAGCCCCTGTGTGCCTGCCCTTACCCCACCTTCTCCTCTAAGCTGCAGCCCAAGACCTCCTCAGAGGCACCAAGTTCATTCCCATCTACAGCCCTTTGCACTTTCTTGCTGCACTGTCCCTGGAATGTTCTTTCTACCTCCTTTCATAGGACAGGCTCCTCTACATCCTTTGAGCCTCAGCTCAGAAGCCACCTCCTCAGGGAAGCCTCCGATCACCCATCTGAGCAGTCTCCTCCTCCTCCATCTCATCATCCTGTGTATTTCCCTCCCAGCAGAACTGTGTCACCTGGCAAGTTTCTTGACCATTCTGTGCCTCCACTTTCCTGCAAAAAGGGGACTACAAGTTCCCACTCACAGAGCTGTCCTGAGGGTTAGGTGGCTATCACACGTAACATGCTTAGAAAAGAGGCCAGCAAATCTTTTCTGTAGAGTCAGATAGGAAATGTTTACTGTTTGCCAGACAGTCTCTGAACAGCAGCTCTGTGAAAGCAGGGACCCTGCCTCCGTCGCTAGATCATCCAGGGAACATGGTGATCACTCAGGGTCAGTTCTCTCAGTCCTCTTCCCTCCCCCCTCCTTGGGGGAGGTAGGGGAGGGGTGGTCCCAGACCCAAACAGTGCTCCTTTAAAAAGCAACCAGATTGCAACAAAGATCACACACGGAAAAGTTATTTCCCCCTTTTATCCCTCTAAATTCTTCACTTCCTGAAAAAACAAACAAAAAAAGCCACTGAGGGCCTTTGGGCCAAACTCAGGCCTGAGTTGCTGGGCAGAGCTCAGGCTCCTCCAGACAAAGGGGAAAAAATAACTCAAGTCAGACAGGAGGGTCAGCCGGGAATTAAGGCTTGTTTCTCTTCAGCTGTGTCCAGGCCTGCCCCTTCTGGTAACACCACTAAAGGTAACAGGTGATTGGGATAAACAGGTTTAGCAGATAAGAAGGAAAACAAGTCAATACTGCAGGTCAAACGATTATTTGTGTTTAAATTGAACGTGGTCTATTAGACTAAAGGAGGCCCAGAGAACAGTTGTTCAGTCAATAAACACCTAGCAGCATCTCTCCAGAAAGCACCTGGGGTCACTAAACCCTAAGACTAGGGCTAGGAAGACCCAATAGAAATAGCAGTACCAACAGCTACCATTTGAGTGTTCAGTGCTTGCTGGGTGTGGTGCTGAGTCTGACATAATTATGTCATGAAGTCCTCTCTGTGATGATAGTAGGTAGATTAATTTCATTTTGCGGATGAGAAACCTGAGGCTAAGAGAGGTACAGGACTTGCCCCAGCTGATAACTGAAGAGTTGGGTCAGACAGGCCCCATGTATCTTAAAACAAAGCAAAAATCAACAGGGGGGCTCACGTCTGTAATCTCTGCACTTTGGGAAGCTGAGGCCAGAGGATGCTTGAGGCCAGGAGTTAGAGACCAACCCAGTGAGATCTTGTCTCTGCAAAAACTTTTAGGCAGGAGTTAGTGGCTCAGCCTGTAATCCCAGAACTCTGGAAGGCCAAGGCAAGTGGATTGCCTTAGTCTGCAGGTTCGAGACCAGCCCGGGCAACTTGGTGAGACCTCATCTCTATAATAAATCAAAAAATTAGCCAGGTGTGGTAACACACGCCTGTAGTTCTAGCTACTTGGAAGGTTGAGGCGGAAGGATTGCCGGAGCCCAGCAGGTCGATGCTGGTGTGGCCGTGAGTGTGCCACTGTGCACTCCATATTGGGCGACAGAATGAGACTCCAACTCAAAAAAAAAATGTTTTTCTAAATTAGCCGGGTGTGATGTTACATACCTGTAGCCCCAGTTACTTGGGAGGCTGAAGCAGGAGGAAGACTGCTCGAGCCCAGGAGGTCAAGGCTGTAATGATCTATGATTGCACCACTGCACACCAGCCTAGATTATTAAAAAATAATAGAAACAGAGTGCGGTGGTTCATGACTGTAATCCCAGTACTTTGGGAGGTGAGGGTGAGAGGATTGCCTGAGCCCACGGGTTCAAGATCAGCCTGGGCAGCTTAGCAAGACTTCATCTCTACAATAAATAAAAAAATTAGCCACGTGTGTTGGTATGCACACCTGTATTTCCAGCTACTTGGAAGGCTGAGGCGGAAGGATCACCTGAACCCAGCAGATCGAGGCTGCAGTGGCCGTGAATGTGCCACTGCATTCCAGTCTGGGCAACAGAGTAAGACTCCGATTCAAAACAAATAAATAAATAAAAATCATCATCATCATCATCATCATCAGGTTTCAGTTGCTCCACAGGAACAGCCAAGAGGGACTGTTGAGTTTCATCTCTTTACTAGGTGCTTCCCCGCTCTAGAGGCCCAGACCAAGTCCCACTCTCTGGCAGACAGGTTCAATCCAAATAGCCACTTCAGGGCCCTCCAGGCTCCCTCCTCGAGTGCCCCCTTGAAGAGACGCTAGTGGCCCCGCTGCCATCACATGGTTCTATCTTGCCCAGCCACCATCTAACAGCCATCTAGAGATCTCAGTTGAGTCACTTCAGTGTCCCTGCTAGACAAAGAAATTTGGCTGTTTCCCAAGACAGTTCGATGTGGAATTACCACATAATTCCAGCAATCTCACTCGTAGGCATCAATCCATAAGAACTGAAAACAGATGCTCAGACAAAAACTTGTACATGAACGTCCACAGCAGCATATTCCCAGTAACCAAAAGATGGAAACAACCCACACGTCCATCCATGGATGAATGGATAAATGTAACATGGTTTATTCATACAAGGGAATATTATTCAGTAACAAAAAGGAAAGGAGTTCTGAAACATGCTACAATGTGGGTGAGCCTTAAAAATATTACGCTAAGTGAAAGAAGCCTGTCACAAAAGACAACATATTATATAATTCTAATGAGTAAAATGTCCAGAATAAGAAAATCCATGGAGATAGAAGATTGTGATTGCTATCGGCTGGGGGTAGGGAGTAGGGAGAAACTGAAAAGATTCTGTGGTGATGAAAATGTTCTGGAAATAAACAGAGGTGATGGTTGCACAACCTTGTGGATGTCCTAAATGTGAATTGTACACGTTAAGAGGGTTAGCCGCTTGCAGTGGCTCACGCTTCTAAGCCCAGCACTTTGGGAGGCTGAGGCAGGAGAATCAGTTGAGGCTAGGAGTTTGAGACCAGCCTGGGCAACAAAGCGAGACCTTGTCTCTACAAAAATTAGAAAAACTAGCTGGGCATAGTAGTGTGCCCCTTTGTCCCAGCTACAGAGGAGGCTGAGGTGGGAAGATCACTTGAGCCCAGGAGCTGAAGGCTGCAGTGAGCTGTGATCATGATCATTTCTGAACTCTTCCCATGAGTTTCATTTTTTAGATTTTTAAGTGATGTTTTAGCAATATGTGTTTTATTTAAGTATTTGTCAGTGGGTGTGTTTGTGAATAATCACTGCATGATGTAATGGATCTGTATATAGTTTTACAAATTCAGGCTTGTTTCTTTAGAGAAATGCATTCTCAGATTCAGAGACAGAGAGGAACGGATAAATGAAACGTGGTCTTTCTCACCCCTACACCCCACGCATAGCCCAGGGCACAGCAGGCCTCTCATTTTCATCACCCCAAAATCTTTTCAGTTTCTCCCTACCCGCAGCTGATAACAATCACAATCGTCTATCGGCACTCCAGCCTGGGAAGCAGAGTGAGACCCTCACTAAAAAAATTTTAAAAGATGGTTAATTTTGTTGTAGGAATTATGCCTCAAAAAAAGAAAAAGAAAGGAAGGAGGGAAGGAAAGAAAGAAAGGAAGGAGAGAGGGAGGGGAAGGGAGGAAAAAAGAGAAGGAGGGAAAGGGAAGGACGGAAAGAAGGCAGGCAGGCAGACATTGCATGCGCACTAGTTGGAGACAACCTGGTAGCAAGTACTTAATGGAATGTCACAAACATCTGACAAAGGGACACGCCAAGAAGGGCCATTCCATTCAACAAGCACGGGACAGGCTGGGCCAAGAGGCAAAGAAGCCCAGGGCTGGATGGAGTGGCTCTCAAGGGGAGTACTATAGACAGGACGAGGCCTCTGCCTCTCCACGGTGGTGACATTCAAGCTGAGACCAGAAGCGAGAAGAGATGGCCTCAGGAAGAGCATGTGAGGAAGGGGCAACAGCAAATGCTGAAGAGGGAAACACCGGGAGGGACTCCAGGTGACCGGGCCTGCTAGCAGAAGCAGAGGCTGGGGAGGTCGCCAGGGGCTGGCCCAGAGCAGCAGTCCTATCCTCTTAGAAGTCCCTGGGACAAGGGAGCCCCTGGTTTCTACTTTACCGATGGGGAAACTGAGGCCCAGAAAAGTAAGCCACTTGCCCAAGGCCACAATCAGCCTATAAGTGGCCAATCTGTACACTTTAAAATGACTAATTCTGTTATATGAATTATACCTCAACAGAAGGAAGGAAGGAAGGGAAGGAGGGAGAATGGGAGAGAGAAAGGAGGGAGGAAGGAGGGGGGAAGGGAGGAGGAGAGGATAGGTCTTTCTAAACCCAGGTCTGTTCAACTCCAAAATTCCTGTTCTTAAAAATGACACAACTCAAGAGAAGTGACTATACAGCTCAATGGACACTCTAACAGGGTAAGGCCGTGGGGCTGTGTGGGCACAGAGAAGGAACTCAGAGTCCAGCCTGGAGGAAAGAAGGTAGTCTGGGAAGGCTTCCAAGAGGAAGTGACAACAGATTGAAAGAAGAGCAGAGACAGAGTACCTGTGCCTTATAAGAAAGTAAAGTCATGGTTCCCACAGTGGAAGTAACAGGAGCTTGGCAGGCTCAGGAAGCAGCAAGGAGATCACGAGGTGAGTGTAAGGGGAAATGGTAGCTAAGACAGAGACCAAGTCACGAAGGACACTCACTCACCTCTGATACATTGGAGGCCTGCTGTGCCCTGGGCTAAGCATGGAGTGTACGAGTGAGGCCAACATGCCTAGCCCCCGCCCTCACTGAGCTTGTCATCCAGCAGGAGAGGCAGAGACATTAATACTCAGTGCTAACACTGACACAGTGCTGTGGTCAGTTCCCAGGAGGGCTCCCAGTGAGCCTCCTCTCCCAGCATCCTGAAATCCATGCCCTATGTGGGCCCCTTCCACACCAAAGAGGGATAATCAGCCAGGTACTGCAGAAATGATACAACGTGATTTCCGAGACATTAGTGCTTCTGCCCTGCTCTCTCTTGGGGGAAGCCAGACACCATGTCATGAGGACACTCAAGCAGCCCTTTGAGAAAGCCACACAGAGAGGAACTGAGGCCTTCTGCCAACAGTTGGTGTCAAGTCACTATCCATGTGAGCCGGTCATCTTGGCAGGGATCCTCTGGCCCCAGTCAAGCCTTCGGATGATGGCAGCCCCTGACACCTTGACTGTAACCTCACAGGAGTCCCAATTTCTAATCCACAGAAACTGCAAGATAATGAGTGATTATTATTGTTCTAAGCCACTAAATGTGGGGGGGGGCTTGTAACAGCATAGATAATACAAGAACTTACAAAGTTTTTGATATAAATGAACTCAATCCCTATAATGAACCCCTGAAGCAGGTACTATCATCATCTCCATTTAAAACATTAGGAAACTGAGGTACCAAGCACTTAATCACCTTGGCCAAAGACAAAACCAGTACATGTGGAAAAAGAAGATTTACACCTGAGACTCCAGAGTCTAGATTCATAACCCTACGTTACAGCTGCCAGTCTAACTGTGGGTTGACATCACGTATTCATTCAAAATATATGTAGCATCTGCCATGTGTCAGACACCATTCTAGGTTCTAGGGAAGCAAGACAAAGCCCCTGTTTTCCATGGCACCCACATTCTAGGAGACACTGCTACTGAACATGGAAACAATCAAACCAGATGACTTCAGACAGTGGTAAGGGCTTTGAATAAGCAAGGTAACTGACCAGGGTAAGAGAGATAGGAGCATTCCCTATGACAAGATAGCCCAGAGGTCTGCCTCCCTGATGTGACATTTGAGCAGAGACCTAACAGGAGGAGGAAGAAAGACTAGCAAGTGCAAAAGCCCTGGGGCAGAAGCAACCTTGGCATGTGCGAGGAATGGGAAGGTAGCCAGTGTAGCTGGAGCAGGATGGGTTGATGGGGGCCTGGAGAGGGGGGCTGGGGTTAAATCGCCAGGCCTTGTTGGTCACTATGGAAGAGCATCGAGATTATTCTGAGCTGTGAGAAATCACTGGAAGGTTTTTAATTAAGCAGGGGAGTGATCTGTTTTTATCACTTATAAGGATACAACTTCCCATTCTTTAAACCAGAACCCTTCTCTCCCCCATGACTGTCTCCCAGATGCCCATACAATGGGTTGCTGTTTACAAAGTGCTAAAAAGTTACAAACATGGTCCCTTCTGAGCCTCCCACTCATGCTGGTGGGTACAAGGTCAAAAAATATCATGTGTCCAAGGGGCAGGGGAGCCCTTTCGTTAGAGTGATCAGTTTTAGTACTCATAAAAGGACACCCACAGAGTCCCCACTCAGTGAAGGCCCAAGAAAGATGAATCTCACGCCCTCTCTATGGGAAAGAGATGTTGGCATCTTCAATGTAATGGGTCGTGCTAAATTAAGACGAAGATAAATAAAAACCAACTAGAAAAATACTTGAATGGCTATTATTGAAAGACTGGAATTGAGCTGGTGCCAGCAGTGCTAATATTGAGCTAGAAAACCACTAACATAGAGCCCAACCTGACCTTTTTTTTCTGGTTTTAGTCTTTTATATACATATATATTTTTTCCCTTCTGGTCATTGAGAACAATCTAATAGGAAGGGTCCCATGACCAAACCTACACTTGTGTTTTACTCTGAATTCTTGGTTTTGTTAAATCTGTCTTCTCAAATTGGAATAGTGGAAGCATTGCAGATACATCTCACAGCAGGGTCTTGTATTTCGTTAAGGACAAATGTAACAAACAAATATGCTACATGGAAGTCGGTGTGCTGGGTGCTGGCAACTTTTGTCTCCACTGGGCAGTGGTTTTATATATATGTGTGTGTACAAATTATATACATATATACATAATACATATGTAAAAATTCATACTGCAGTTCACTTTGTTGTAAGTTCTATAAAATAAGAAAGAAAAAACGACTACATTGCTGAGCTGGTTACCATGTATTGTGCCTTTCTACTACAGTTGCACGCTAGACATGTCCCACATTTCTCAGCTAATCCCAGCAACAGCCTATTCCCATTTGAGTGCTGAAAACTCAGGCTCATAGAAGGCAAGCCACTTACCAAAGATCACACAGCAGTAAACAGTCGAGCAGAATTCGGTTTCGAGCCAATCTAATACAGTACTGTAAAGCCTGGAATTTCTGGAAGGCAGGCACCTCATACCAGAAAGTTAGGTCTAGTGGGGCTCTCCCAGTCTTTTCACAGAAAGACAAGGTGATTTCGAGACTGGGCCGGGAACTCTCGGCTGACACTGGAGGGCAAACCCATCACGGTCGGGACGGCCACTCTAGGGCTCCTGGCCGGGCACGCTTCCCCTTGAATGGGGTGAAGATGGGCCGCAGGCGGCAGCAGGCATAAGAGCGATCCCTTCCCACCCACTTGCCCCCAAAGCCAGGAGCACCCAGCGCGGGAGGCGGGAGGGC